>NW_024105121.1:0-49775 GCF_003945595.2 Pipra filicauda
CCCTGGCGTTGCACACGCACCACACCCCCCCGCGGGGAGGGTCTGCGCTGCCTCGGGGACCCTGTCTGTGCTGCCGGGAGAGAGAAATCCTTTGGGAAGCTGGGCTGGAAACAGCAACTCTGTGAACTGCTCAGCTTTTCCTATGCAAGGGCAGGTTTTAGGGAAGAAAGGCCCGGACGCGCGAAAGGCGCCGCGGGTCTCGCCAAGGGGGGGGGGGCGCGCGCGGCTGCAGCGCCGCGCGCGGCTGCAGTGCCGCTCCCGGCCGTGTCCGCCAGGCGGCGACTGTGAGGCAGGGCCCGGCGCTCGGGGGCGCTCTCGCAAGCGACGCTTGCCCTGGGAAAGCGGCGGCCTTTGGGCACTGCCGGCCTTCCCCCGGAGGGCCCGGGCTGGCCCAGCGCCTGGCAAAACCTCGTAGGGAAAAGGCAAGGAACACCTGCGGTGGTTCTGCCCTTTCTTTAGCCAGGGACTGGAACACAGACAAAATCAAGGGGCTCTTTGACCTGGGCAGGCTCCGAGCATTTTTCAGCCTTCCTTAGCAGGGCATTCTCACCCTCTGAAAAGCTGAAAGGCTTTAACAGCTGGAGACGCGCCTGCAGCTGTGCAGATTAATGTAGTTTCTTTTAGGAAACGAAGGGGAGGTTTTCCTGTTGTGAGCCTAAATACCGAGTCTACTCTGCTTTTTCATTCAGGTGACGAAGCTTATGGAAAAAAAGACCAAAGGCCTCGAGGTGAGCACATTCTACCGAGTTCTGCTTTTCTGGGATCGGTTTGGGAAAATCACGTGAAATTCTAAAAAGCTTCTCTCCGTGTTTTCTAGTTGTTTTTTCAGCCTTGGTCTAAGTTTCATGTAGAAAAGGGCATAGAATTATTAGAACAGACAAACTAGACTTTCTCGGGAGAGATGGAAGAAAAGGCTGCTGATTGCAGTTCTGCTTTTCTTGTCTTCTATTAGACTGTCATTTTCTCTCACCTACTGTTCAAATAGGCAGCAATTAATTCCTCTGCTGAAGAGTTTGCTGTACTAAGTGTCTGTCAAATTGATGCCTTCAACTCAAGATAGCACCTGCTCCTTAGTTACAAAAAGTTCCTCACAGGAGATTTTCAGGCGTGCCCATAAATCTCCTCGCTGTTTGTTTGGGAGAACAGGGTTTTCTCGTCTGTAACAGAATAGTCATGGCATTTGCTATGGAATGCTGGTGGCAATCTAGTCAGAAGAGGACCCCGTGCTTCACTAATTTTGCCTTTTTGTTGTTGGAGGTGACTTCTTCCCAGGGATGTTATTCTTGACACCCCGGGGCAAATGGAGGTATTCACCTGGTCAGCGTCAGGAGCCATCCTACCTGAGGCCTCGGTGAGGCTTTTGTATGAACTGGACGGTGATTATGAAGTTTGGGAATGACCGGCTAGTGCTCAGTTGTTGTACTCCTAATTAAGGGTCTTTACTCCGTGTTCCCAGGCTGCCTCTTTCCCTTTGGTCGCCGTGGGTGTGCCGGACGCCTCTGGCAGGACTAACCCTGTGGCTTTTCTGTCCAGCGTGCTGTGCTGTGTGCCTGCAGGTAAGAAAAGCTGGGAGTGCAGTCCCTCTGCTTTGCTTGCTGTATCTCTTTGGGAGTTGTTTTGGAGGGCAATGAGAGAGCGATTTGGTTTGAAGGGGACCTTTAAAGGGCACCCTGTCTTCCGTGGGCAGGGGCACCTTCCACTCTCATCCCCGGCTGGATGCTTCCAGTCCCATCCAGCCTGGCCTGGAACACTTGCAGGGATCCAGGGGCAGGCTCGGCTTCCCTGTGCGGTGTGCTCTAATATCTCTCCACTGGCATCACGAAAAATGTTGTCAGCACCTTTTGTGCGACGATGGTAAGCAGGACCCGGGTGAGAATTGCCTACTCTGAGGTGCAGAGGGAAATAATTCTCCTTTGAAGTCAAATGTATTGGGTTTGGCACGAGTCTTGTCTGCCTTCTGTTTGAATTGCTTTCTATTCTCGGCAGTTGTTTTCAATTAAACTTTTATTTTGTGTCTCCCCCCCAGCATCCTGTCCAAGACAAAGCTACCTTTCCTCGTGGGAATGGACTGGCCGGGCTTTGGCAGTCTGGCCCCTCGAAAGACTAAAGTGACCTCTTGCAGCAGGGGAAGACTTTCTGGCAAGGGGTGCCAGGAAGAACTGGAGTTTCTGGAGAATAAAAGCTGGAAGCGTGCCCCTGAAAATCCCCAGCCCCGGGTGGTCAGTGGTCTGACTTGCACGGAGCAGTGGCCTTGGCCAGGAGCGGTCCTGCTGGCCTGTAATTTGAATTTCCTGCCCGGGCTGTAATTTTAATTTCCACTGGGTGCTGGCAAAGCCCCCCTGGGGGTGAGCCCCAGTGCCTGGCAGGAGCGGAGCGGGCTTCCAGGGAGGTATTCACCTGGTCAGCGTCAGGAGCCATCCTAACTGAGGCCTCGGTGAGTGCTTTTTGTGTGACTGGACAGTGAAGCTGTGGGAATGACCTGGCTAGTGCTCGGTGTACTCCTAATTAAAGTGTCTTTTACTCCGTGTTCCCAGGCTCCCTCCTTCCCTTCGGTGGCCGTGGGTGTGCCGGACGCCTCTGGCAGGGCTAACCCCGTGGCTTTTCTGTCCAACGTGCTGTGCTGTGTGTGCCTGCAGGTAAGAAAAGCGGGGAGCGCAGTCCTTCTGCTTTGCTTGCTGTGTCTCTTGGGTAGTGATTTTGGAGGGGAATCCCAGAGCGATTTGGTTTGAAGGGGACCTTCAAAGGCCAGCCTGCCTTCCGTGGGCAGGGACACCTTCCGCTCTCATCCCCGGCTGGATGCTCCCAGTCCCATCCAGCCTGGCCTGGAACACTTCCAGGGATGGGGCAGGCTCAGCTTCCCTGTGCAGTGTGCTCTAATATCTCTCCACTGGCATCCGGAAAAATTTTGTCAGCGTGTTTTGTTCAACGATGGTAAGCAGGACCCGGGTGAAAATGACATTCTGTTAGGTGCAGAGGGAAATAATTCTCCTTTGAAGCCAAATGGATTCAGATTTGCACGAGTCTTGTCTGCCTTATGATTGAATTGCTTTCTATTCTAGGCAGTTGTTTTAAATTAAACTTTTATTTTGTGTCTCCCCCCCAGTATCCTGTCCAAGACAAAGCTACCTTTCCTCGTGGGAATGGACCGGCCGGGCTTTGGCAATCTGGCCCCTCGAAAGCCTTAAGTGACCTCTTCCAACAGGGGAAGACTGAAGCAAGCGGTGCCAGAAAGAACTGGAGCTTCTGGAGAATAAAAGCTGGAAGCGTGCCCCCAAAAATCCCCCCGGCTGGTCAGCGGTCTGACTTGCACGGACCGGTGGCCTCGGCCAGGAGCGGTCCTGCGGGAAGCGCCTTTGCCCAGGCTGTAATTTTAATTTCCATTGGATGCTTGGCAAAGCCCCCCTGGGTGAGCCCCAGTGCCTGGCATGAGCGGAGCGGGCTTCCAGGGAGGTATTCACCTGGTCAGCGTCAGGAACCATCCTACCTGAGGCCTCGGTGAGTGCTTTTTGTGTGACTGGACAGTGAAGCTGTGGGAATGACCTGGCTAGTGCTCGGTGTGGTCCTAATTAAGGTGTCTTTTACTCCGTGTTCCCAGGCTCCCTGTTTTCCTTCGGTCGCCGTGGGTGTGCCGGACGCCTCTGGCAGGACTAACCCCGTGGCTTTTCTGTCCAACGTGCTGTGCTGTGCTGTGCTGTGTGTGCCTGCAGGTAAGAAAAGCTGGGAGTGCAGTCCCTCTGCTTTGCTCGCTGTGTCTCTTGGGGAGTGATTTTGGAGGGGAATCCCAGAGCGATTTGGTTTGAAGGGGACCTTCAAAGGCCAGCCTGTCTTCCGTGGGCAGGGACACCTTCCACTGTCCCCGGTTGCTCCCAGTCCCATCCAGCCTGGCCTGGAACACTTGCAGGGATGGGGCAGGCTCAGCTTCCCTGTGCAGTGTGCTCTAATATCTCTCCACTGGCATCCTGAAAAATGTTGTCAGCGTGTTTTGTTGGACGACGGCGAGCAGGACCCGGGTGAAGAGGACATTCTCTGAGGTGCTGGGAGAAGGAGGACTCGTGCGGGCACCTCCAGAGACAGCGGGAACGGGAGCGTGCTGCGGAGAAGGAAAATTCCAGGGGGTGGGCGCCGAGAAATTTGTCCTTCCCTCGCCCTGTGCTCTGCACTCAGCAATGGGTCAAGTGCAGAAGTTTCCTGGGGACCCTGGGAAATGATGCCGGGTCTGCTAAGAAAAGTGGGGCCAAAGGAGCAGGACCTGGGTCTGCGTGCGTGGGAGAAACAAGGGCCGGGTCATCCTCTGCCTCCGGGAGGGAGGGCAGCAGGAAAGGCCACGGACTAAAGCACTGAAGTGCCGTTCCCCAGGGAGCCCCTGCCCAGCACTGGACTTGCTTCTGCACTTGCTGTCCCTTTCCCAGCGGAGCCGAAGCGTCGGGTGCGGGTGCCGGGGGGATGGAGCTGCCAAGGACAAACTGGGAGGGTGTATGCGAGGGAAGGGGGTAGAAGGAGCTCTTGACGTGCTTTTTTTACTTCTTCATCCCACAGAATTGCCACGAGAGGAAATACTTCAGAGGGGCTTCCCTCCAGGTAAGCCCTGAATATGCCAGGAGGTTTCAACCGGGAGGAAAGGAGCTGTGGAAGAAAAGCAGCCTAAAAATAGCCAGCGGGGATCATCAGGTTTTTCAGCCAAGAAGCACAAGGAGAGAGATGAGGGAATCGGGTTCCAATTCCTAATGATTTGGTGGGTGCAGGAATGATTTGTGTGTGTTTTCCAGTCCCTTTTGATTCCTGGGATGATTTTAAAATGATGGCTTTAGCAATCAACTAAATCGGAGATGTTGTTTCTGAGAGGAAATGGTGCCAAATAAATGCAGAGTTTTGGGTCAGTTTTGGGGATGATTTGGGTCAGTTTTTGGGGTCAGTTTGGGGTCACTGTTTGGGGTGATTTGGGTCAGTTTTGGGTCAGCTTTTGGGATGATTTGGGTCAGGTTTTGGGGTCAGTTTTGGGTCAGCTTTTGGGGTGATTTGGGTCGGTTTTGGGTCAATTTTTGGGGAGCACTGGGTGTTCCTGGGGGTTGTTGGGGAGCACTGGGTGTTTACTGGGGAGCACTGGGAGAGAAAATGAAAAATAAAGAGAATAAAAAATAAACGAAATAAAAAAGGAAATATAAAAACCAAAATAAAATTAAAAAAAAAGGCAAAAAACCTAAAAAGGAAATAAAATGAAAATGAAATAAAAGAGAAAAAAAAAAAAAAAAAAAAGAAACCCCTTGGGCACCCCGTTTCCTCTCCTCCCGGCCCCCGACCCGTAAATTGCGGGGTCATCACCCCTAAAATGTGAGACGGGGACCCCAAAATGCGGGTGGGGGCACCCCAGGGAGCCGAAAAAGCGGAGGGGGAGCCGCAGTAAGAAAGCGAAGCCGGGCGGTCGGGCGGCGGGGTTGGGGGGGAAGCCAGGGTGGCGACGCCGGCGCGTGCGCAGTCGTTGGCAAGACGCCGGCGATCACGTGGTAAGTAAGGGCAGCCAGGAGAGGGACCGGCGACGCATGCGCAGTGGCTCTCGTGGCGGTGCAGCGCTCCCCGCTCGAGTTAAGGGCCGGTTCCGGCGGCAGGGCGGGACTGGCGGTCTCCCGTCTCTCCCGGGGTGTGTGTGGGGGGAATAACACGAAGATCTTTTGGGGCGAAAGCGCAGAAATTAGCGAGGAGGGCCGGTAATTTGGGTAAACTCGGTCACCGGAAGTAGAGAGCGACCGGAAGTCCTCCAAGGCCCCGGCGCGGAAGTCCGCCAAGCCCACAGTAAAGATGGCGCCGCCAGGACCGGAACGACCACACTAAAGATGGCGGTCCCGGCCCGGAAGTCCGCCAAGCCCACAGTAACGATGGCGCCGCCAGGACCGGAACGACCACACTAAAGATGGCGGCCCCGGCCCGGAAGTTCGCCCCGACGCCACACTCAAGATGGCGCCACCACGACCGGAACTTAGCCGAGGCCACACTAAAGATGGCGGCGAGAGGCCCCCTCGCCTCAGAGAGGCGTCTATCCTGTTGCCTGGCCTTCCGCCGCGACCCGGACCCCCGCCCCGCGCCCGCAGCGCCGTCTCGCCGCGCCGCTTCCCGCTGTGGGGACGGGGCGGGGGGCTCGGCGGCGCCGGGCGCGGGCGGCAGGTTCGTGGGCGGCGGCAGGCACCGGCGCGGGCAGCCCCCGTCTCGGAGCCGCGGCGCACGAGGACCCCGCTCGCCCCGCGCGGCCCCCGCTCGCCCCGTTCCGCTCCGCTCCGCTCCCGCCCCTGCTCCCGCTCCCGCTCCCGCCCCCGCTCCCGCTCCCGCTCCCGCCGTGCCCTGGAGATGCTATCGGGGCTGCGCCGCCGCCTTCCCCCCCCCGGAAGCGACCCACGGCGGCAGATCCGACGGAGATCGTCCCCGGGGTAAGCCGGGCGCGGCGGGTGGGCGCGGCCGCTCTTCTGCCTCTCCCGCGGCCATCGGGGACTGCAGGCCGGGGAAGCGACTGGCAAGTTTCCCGCCTCTGCGGAGAAACTCGCACCTGCGTGCCGCCGCAGGGCCGGGTTCGGATGTGCCCTGGCATTGCACACGCACCACACCCCCCCGCGGGGAGGGTCTGCGCTGCCTGGGGGACCCTGTCTGTGCTGCCGGGAGAGAGAAATCCTTTGGGAAGCTGGGCTGGAAGCAGCAACTCTGTGAATTGCTCAGCTTTTCCTAGGCAAGGGCAGGTTTTAGGGAAGAAAGGCCCGGACGCGCGAAAGGCGCCGCGGGTCTCGCCAAAGGGGGGGGGCGGCGCAGTGCTGTAGCGCCGCGCGCGGCTGCAGTGCCGCTCCCGGCCGTGTCCGCCAGGCGGCGACTGTGAGGCAGGGCCCGGCGCTCGGGGGCGCTCTCGCAAGCGACGCTTGCCGTGGGAAAGCGGCGGGCTTTGGGCACTGCCGGCCTTCCCCCGGAGGGCCCGGGCTGGCCCAGCACCTGGCAAAACCTCGTAGGGAAAAGGCAAGCAACACCTGCGGTGGTTCTGCCCTTTCTTTAGCCAGGGACTGGAACACAGACAAAATCAAGGGGCTCTTTGACCTGGGCAGGCTCCGAGCATTTTTCAGCCTTCCTTAGCAGGGCATTCTCACCCTCTGAAAAGCTGAAAGGCTTTAACAGCTGGAGACGCGCCTGCAGCTGTGCAGATTAATGGAGTTTCTTTGAGGAAACGAAGGGGAGGTTTTCCTGTTGTGAGCCTAAATACCGAGTCTACTCTGCTTTTTCAATCAGGGGACGAAGCTTATGGAAAAAAAGACCAAAGGCCTCGAGGTGAGCACATTCTACCGAGTTCTGCTTTTCTGGGATCGGTTTGGGAAAATCACGTGAAATTCTAAAAAGCTTCTCTCCGTGTTTTCTAGTTGTTTTTTCAGCCTTGGTCTAAGTTTCATGTAGAAAAGGGCATAGAATTATTAGAACAGACAAACTAGACTTTCTCGGGAGAGATGGAAGAAAAGGCTGCTGATTGCAGTTCTGCTTTTCTTGTCTTCTATTAGACTGTCATTTTCTCTCACCTACTGTTCAAATAGGCAGCAATTAAGTCCTCTGCTGAAGAGTTTGCTGTACTAAGTGTCTGTCAAATTGATGCCTTCAACTCAAGATAGCACCTGCTCCTTAGTTACAAAAAGTTCCTCACAGGAGATTTTCAGGCGTGCCCATAAACCTCCTGGCTGTTTGTTTGGGAGAACAGGGTTTTCTCGTCTGTAACAGAACAGTTGTGGCATTTGCTATGGAATGCTGGTGGCAATCTAGTCAGAAGAGGACCCCGTGCTTCACTAATTTTGCCTTTTTGTTGTTCAGGGTGACTTCTTCCCAGGGATGTTATTCTTGACACCCCGGGGCAAATGGAGGTATTCACCTGGTCAGCGTCAGGAGCTATCCTAACTGAGGCCTCGGTGAGTGCTTTTTGTGTGACTGGACAGTGAAGCTGTGTGAATGACCTGGCTAGTGCTCGGTGTACTCCTAATTAAAGTGTCTTTTACTCAGTGTTCCCAGGCTCCCTCTTTCCCTTCGGTGGCCGTGGGTGTGCCGGACGCCTCTGGCAGGGCTAACCCCGTGGCTTTTCTGTCCAACGTGCTGTGCTGTGTGTGCCTGCAGGTAAGAAAAGCTGGGAGCGCAGTCCTTCTGCTTTGCTCGCTGTGTCTCTTGGGGAGTGATTTTGGAGGGGAATCCCAGAGCGATTTGGTTTGAAGGGGACCTTCAAAGGCCAGCCTGCCTTCCGTGGGCAGGGACACCTTCCGCTCTCATCCCCGGCTGGATGCTCCCAGTCCCGTCCAGCCTGGCCTGGAACACTTGCAGGGATGGGGCAGGCTCAGCTTCCCTGTGCAGTGTGCTCTAATGTCTCTCCACTGTCATCAGGAAAAATTTTGTCAGCGTGTTTTGTTCAACAATGGTAAGCAGGACCCGGGTGAAAATTGCATTCTCTGAGGTGCAGAGGGAAATAATTATCCTTTGAAGACAAATGTAATTCAGTTTTGCACGAGTCTTGTCTGCCTTATGTTTGAATTGCTTTCTATTCTCGGCAGTTGTTTTAAATTAAACTTTTATTTTGTGTCTCCCCCGCCCCCAGTATCCTGTCCAAGACCAAGCTACCTTTCCTCGTGGGAATGGACCGGCCGGGCTTTGGCAATCTGGCCCCTCGAAAGACTAAAGTGACCTCTTCCAGCAGGGGAAGACTGAAGCAAGCGGTGCCAGAAAGAACTGGAGTTTCTGGAGAATAAAAGCTGGAAGCGTGCCCCCGAAAATCCCCCCTGGGTGGTCAGCGGTCTGACTTGCACGGACCGGTGGCCTTGGCCAGGAGCGGTCCTGCGGGAAGCGCCTTTGCCCAGGCTGTAATTTTAATTTCCATTGGATGCTTGGCAAAGCCCCCCTGGGTGAGCCCCAGTGCCTGGCATGAGCGGAGCGGGCTTCCAGGGAGGTACTCACCTGGTCAGCGTCAGGAGCCATCCTACCTGAGGCCTCGGTGAGTGCTTTTTGTGTGACTGGCCGGTGAAGCTGTCTGTGGGAATGACCTGGCTATTGCTCAGTGTAGTCCTAATTAAGGTGTCTTTTACTCCGTGTTCCCAGGCTCCCTGTTTTCCTTCGGTCGCCGTGGGTGTGCCGGACGCCTCTGGCAGGACTAACCCTGTGGCTTTTCTGTCCAACGTGCTGTGCTGTGTGTGCCTGCAGGTAAGAAAAGCGGGGAGTGCAGTCCTTCTGCTTTGCTTGCTGTGTCTCTTGGGTAGTGATTTTGGAGGGGAATCCCAGAGCGATTTGGTTTGAAGGGGACCTTCAAAGGCCAGCCTGTCTTCCGTGGGCAGGGACACCTTCCACTGTCCCCGGTTGCTCCGAGTCCCGTCCAGCCCGTCCTGGAACACTTGCAGGGATGGGGCAGGCTCAGCTTCCCTGGGCAGTGTGCTCTAATATCTCTCCACTGGCATCCTGAAAAATGTTGTCAGCGTGTTTTGTTGGACGCCGGTAAGCAGGACCCGGGTGAAGAGGACATTCTCTGAGGTGCTGGGAGAAGGAGGACTCGTGCGGGCACCTCCAGAGACAGCGGGAACGGGAGCATGCTGCGGAGAAGGAAAATTCCAGGGGGTGGGTGCCGAGAAATTTGTCCTTCCCTCGCCCTGTGCTCTGCACTTAGCAATGGGTCAAGTGCAGAAGTTTCCTGGGGACCCTGGAAAGGATGCCGGGTCTGCTAAGAAAAGTGGGGCCAAAGGAGCAGGACCTGGGTCTGCGAGCGTGGGAGAAACAAGGGCCGGGTCATCCTCTGCCTCCGGCCTCCGGGAGGGAGGGCAGCAGGAAAGGCCACGGACTAAAGCACTGAAGTGCCGTTCCCCAGGGAGCCCCTGCCCAGCACTGAACTTGCTTGTGCACTTGCTGTCCCTTTCCCAGCGGAGCCGAAGCGTCGGGTGCGGGTGCCGGGGGCATGGAGCTGCCAAGGACAAACTGGGAGGGTGTTTGCGAGGGAAGGGGGGAGAAGGAGCTCTTGACGTGCTTTTTTTCCTTCTTCATCCCACAGAATTGCCACGAGAGGAAATACTTCAGAGGGGCTTCCCTCCAGGTAAGCCCTGAATACGCCAGGAGGTTTCAACCGGGAGGAAAGGAGCTGTGGAAGAAAAGCAGCCTAAAAATAGCCAGCGGGGATCATCAGGTTTTCCAGCCAAGAAGCACAAGGAGAGAGATGAGGGAATCGGGTTCCAATTCCTAATGATTTGGTGGGCGCAGGAATGATTTCTGTGTGTTTTCCAGTCCCTTTTGATTCCTGGGATGATTTTAAAATGATGGCTTTAGCAATCAACTAAATCGGAGATGTTGTTTTTGAGAGGAAATGATGCCAAACAAATGCAGAGTTTTGGGTCAGTTTTGGGGATGATTTGGGTCAGTTTTTGGGGTCAGTTTGGGGTTATTTTTTGGGGTGATTTGGGTCAGTTTTGGGTCAGCTGTTGGGACGACTGGGGTCAGTTTTTGGGGTCAGTTTTGGGATGATTTGGGTCAGTTTTTGGGGTCAGTTTTGGGTCAGTGTTTGGGGTGATTTGGGTCGGTTTTGGGTCAATTTTTGGGGAGCACTGGGTGTTACTGGGGGTTGTTGAGGAGCACTGGGTGTTACTGGGGAGCACTGGGAGAGACAATGAAAAATAAAGAGAATAAAAAATAAACGAAATATAAAAGGAAATATAAAATACAAAAGAAAATTAAAAAGAAAAAAGGCAAAAAAACTAAAAAGGAAATAAAATGAAAATGAAATAAAAGAGGAAAAAAAAAAAAGAAAAAAAAAGAAACCCCTTCTTGGGCACCCCGTTTCCTCTCCTCCCGCCCCCCGAACCGTAAATTGCGGGGTCATCACCCCTAAAATGTGAGACGGGGACCCCAAAATGCGGGTGGGGGAACCCCAGGGAGCCGAAAAAGCGGAGGGGGAGCCGCAGTAAGAAAGCGAAGCCGGGCGGTCGGGCGGCGGGGGGGGGGGGCAGGCAAGGTGGCGACGGCGGCGCGTGCGCAGTCGTTGGCAAGACGCCGGCGATCACGTGGTAAGTAAGGGCAGCCAGGAGAGAGACCGGCGACGCATGCGCAGTGGCTCTCGTGGCGGTGCAGCGCTCCCCGCTCGAGTTAAGGGCCGGTTCCGGCGGCAGGGCGGGACTCGCGGTCTCCCGTCTCTCCCGGGGTGTGTGTGGGGGGAACAACACGAAGATTTTTTGGGGTGAAAGCGCAGAAATTAGCGAGGAGGGCCGGTAATTTGGGTAAACTCGGTCACCGGAAGTAGAGAGCGACCGGAAGTCCTCCAAGGCCCCGGCCCGGCAGTCCGCCAAGCCCACAGTAAAGATGGCGCCGCCAGGACCGGAACGACCACACTAAAGATGGCGGTCCCGGCCCGGAAGTCCGCCCGCCCACAGTAAAGATGGCGCCGCCAGGACCGGAACGACCACACTAAAGATGGCGGCCCCGGCCCGGAAGTTCGCCCCGACGCCACACTCAAGATGGCGCCGCCACGACCGGAACTTAGCCGGGGCCACACTAAAGATGGCGGCGAGAGGCCCCCTCGCCTCAGAGAGGCGTCTATCCTGTTGCCTGCCCTCCGCCGCGACCCGGACCCCCGCCCCGCGCCCGCAGCGCCGTCTCGCCGCGCCGCTTCCCGCTGTGGGGACGGGGCGGGGGGCTCGGCGGCGCCGGGCGCGGGCGGCAGGTTCGTGGGCGGCGGCAGGCACCGGCGCGGGCAGCCCCCGTCTCGGAGCCGCGGCGCGCGAGGACCCCAGGCGGCGGGTGGGGGGGGCCGCGCGGGGGCCGCAGGGGGCGCCGCGCCGCCCGCTCGTCCCGCTCCGCTCCCGCTCCCGCTCCGCTCCCGCTCCCGCTCCCGCCGTGCCCTGGAGATGCTATCGGGGCTGCGCCGCCGCCTTCCCCCCCCCCCCGGAAGCGACCCACGGCGGCAGATCCGACGGAGATCGTCCCCGGGGGTAAGCTGGGCGCGGCGGGTGGGCGCGGCCGCTCTTCTGCCTCTCCCGCGGCCATCGGGGACTGCAGGCCGGGGAAGCGACAGGCAAGTTTCTCGCCTCTGCGGAGAAACTCGCACCTGCGTGCCGCCGCAGGGCCGGGTTCGGATGTGCCCTGGCATTGCACACGCACCACACCCCCCGCGGGGAGGGTCTGCGCTGCCTCGGGGACCCTGTCTGTGCTGCCGGGAGAGAGAAATCCTTTGGGAAGCTGGGCTGGAAGCAGCAACTCTGTGAATTGCTCAGCTTTTCCTAGGCAAGGGCAGGTTTTAGGGAAGAAAGGCCCGTACGCGCGAAAGGCGCCGCGGGTCTCGCCAAAGGGGGGGGGGGCGCGCGGCTGCAGCGCCGCGCGCGGCTGCAGTGCCGCTCCCGGCCGTGTCCGCCAGGCGGCGACTGTGAGGCAGGGCCCGGCGCTCGGGGGCGCTCTCGCAAGCGACGCTTGCCCTGGGAAAGCGGCGGGCTTTGGGCACTGCCGGCCTTCCCCCGCAGTGCCCGGGCTGGCCCAGCGCCTGGCAAAACCTCGTAGGGAAAAGGCAAGGAACACCTGCGGTGGTTCTACCCTTTCTTTAGCCAGGGACTGGAACACAGACAAAATCAAGGGGCTCTTTGACCTGGGCAGGCTCCCAGCATTTTTCAGCCTTCCTTAGCAGGGCATTCTCACCCTCTGAAAAGCTGAAAGGCTTTAACAGCTGGAGACGCGCCTGCAGCTGTGCAGATTAATGGAGTTTCTTTGAGAAAACGAAGGGGAGGTTTTCCTGTTGTGAGCCTAAATACCGAGTCTACTCTGCTTTTTCAATCAGGTGACGAAGCTTATGGAAAAAAAGACCAAAGGCCTCGAGGTGAGCACATTCTACCCAGTTCTGCTTTTCTGGGATCGGTTTGGGAAAATCACGTGAAATTCTAAAAAGCTTCTCTCCGTGTTTTCTAGTTGTTTTTTCAGCCTTGGTCTAAGTTTCATGTAGAAAAGGGCATAGAATTATTAGAACAGACAAACTAGACTTTCTCAGGAGAGATGGAAGAAAAGGCTGCTGATTGCAGTTCTGCTTTTCTTGTCTTCTATTAGACTGTCATTTTCTCTCCCCTACTGTTCAAATAGGCAGCAATTAATTGCTCTGCTGAAGAGTTTGCTGTACTAAGTGTCTGTCAAATTGATGCCTTCAACTCAAGATAGCACCTGCTCCTTAGTTACAAAAAGTTCCTCACAGGAAATTTTCAGGCGTGCCCATAAATCTCCTGGCTGTTTGTTTGGGAGAACAGGGTTTTCTCGTCTGTAACAGAACAGTCGTGGCATTTGCTATGGAATGCTGGTGGCAATCTAGTCAGAAGAGGACCCCGTGCTTCACTAATTTTGCCTTTTTGTTGTTCGGGGTGACTTCTTCCCAGGGATGTTATTCTTGACACCCCGGGGCAAATGGAGGTATTCACCTGGTCAGCGTCAGGAGCCATCCTAACTGAGGCCTCGGTGAGTGCTTTTTGTATGACTGGACAGTGAAGCTGTGTGAATGACCTGGCTAGTGCTCGGTGTACTCCTAATTAAAGTGTCTTTTACTCCGTGTTCCCAGGCTCCCTCCTTCCCTTCGGTCGCCGTGGGTGTGCCGGACACCTCTGGCAGGGCTAACCCTGTGGCTTTTCTGTCCAACGTGCTGTGCTGTGCTGTGTGCCTGCAGGTAAGAAAAGCGGGGAGTGCAGTCCTTCTGCTTTGCTTGCTGTGTCTCTTGGGTAGTGATTTTGGAGGGGAATCCCAGAGCGATTTGGTTTGAAGGGGACCTTCAAAGGCCATCCTGCCTTCCGTGGGCAGGGACACCTTCCGCTCTCATCCCCGGCTGGATGCTCCCAGTCCCATCCAGCCTGGCCTGGAACACTTGCCGGGATGGGGCAGGCTCAGCTTCCCTGTGCAGTGTGCTCTAATATCTCTCCACTGTCATCAGGAAAAATTTTGTCAGCGTGTTTTGTTCAACGATGGTAAGCAGGACCCGGGTGAAAATTGCATTCTCTGAGGTGCAGAGGGAAATAATTATCCTTTGAAGACAAATGTAATTCAGTTTTGCACGAGTCTTGTCTGCCTTATGTTTGAATTGCTTTCTATTCTAGGCAGTTGTTTTAAATTAAACTTTTATTTTGTGTCTCCCCCGCCCCCAGTATCCTGTCCAAGACCAAGCTACCTTTCCTCGTGGGAATGGACCGGCCGGGCTTTGGCAATCTGGCCCCTCGAAAGACTAAAGTGACCTCTTCCAGCAGGGGAAGACTGAAGCAAGCGGTGCCAGAAGGAACTGGAGTTTCTGGAGAATAAAAGCTGGAAGCGTGCCCCCGAAAATCCCCCCGGGTGGTCAGTGGTCTGACTTGCACGGACCGGTGGCCTTGGCCAGGAGCGGTCCTGCGGGAAGCGCCTTTGCCCAGGCTGTAATTTTAATTTCCATTGGATGCTTGGCAAAGCCCCCCTGGGTGAGCCCCAGTGCCTGGCATGAGCGGAGCGGGCTTCCAGGGAGGTATTCACCTGGTCAGCGTCAGGAGCCATCCTAACTGAGGCCTCGGTGAGTGCTTTTTGTGTGACTGGCCGGTGAAGCTGTCTGTGGGAATGACCTGGCTATTGCTCAGTGTAGTCCTAATTAAGGTGTCTTTTACTCCGTGTTCCCAGGCTCCCTGTTTTCCTTCGGTCGCCGTGGGTGTGCCGGACGCCTCTGGCAGGACTAACCCTGTGGCTTTTCTGTCCAACGTGCTGTGCTGTGTGTGCCTGCAGGTAAGAAAAGCGGGGAGTGCAGTCCCTCTGCTTTGCTTGCTGTGTCTCTTGGGTAGTGATTTTGGAGGGGAATCCCAGAGCGATTTGGTTTGAAGGGGACCTTCAAAGGCCATCCTGCCTTCCGTGGGCAGGGACACCTTCCGCTCTCATCCCCGGCTGGATGCTCCCAGTCCCATCCAGCCCGTCCTGGAACACTTGCAGGGATGGGGCAGGCTCAGCTTCCCTGTGCAGTGTGCTCTAATATCTCTCCACTGTCATCAGGAAAAATTTTGTCAGCGTGTTTTGTTCAACGATAGTAAGCAGGACCCGGGTGAAAATTGCATTCTCTGAGGTGCAGAGGGAAATAATTATCCTTTGAAGACAAATGTAATTCAGTTTTGCACGAGTCTTGTCTGCCTTATGTTTGAATTGCTTTCTATTCTAGGCAGTTGTTTTAAATTAAACTTTTATTTTGTGTCTCCCCCCCAGTATCCTGTCCAAGACAAAGCTACCTTTCCTCGTGGGAATGGACCGGCCGGGCTTTGGCAATCTGGCCCCTCGAAAGCCTTAAGTGACCTCTTCCAACAGGGGAAGACTGAAGCAAGCGGTGCCAGACAGAACTGGAGTTTCTGGAGAATAAAAGCTGGAAGCGCGCCCCCGAAAATCCCCCCGGCTGGTCAGCGGTCTGACTTGCACGGACCGGTGGCCTTGGCCAGGAGCGGTCCTGCGGGAAGCGCCTTTGCCCAGGCTGTAATTTTAATTTCCATTGGATGCTTGGCAAAGCCCCCCTGGGTGAGCCCCAGTGCCTGGCATGAGCGGAGCGGGCTTCCAGGGAGGTATTCACCTGGTCAGCGTCAGGAGCCATCCTAACTGAGGCCTCGGTGAGTGCTTTTTGTGTGACTGGCCGGTGAAGCTGTCTGTGGGAATGACCTGGCTATTGCTCAGTGTAGTCCTAATTAAGGTGTCTTTTACTCCGTGTTCCCAGGCTCCCTCTTTTCCTTCGGTCGCCGTGGGTGTGCCGGACGCCTCTGGCAGGACTAACCCTGTGGCTTTTCTGTCCAACGTGCTGTGCTGTGTGTGCCTGCAGGTAAGAAAAGCGGGGAGTGCAGTCCTTCTGCTTTGCTTGCTGTGTCTCTTGGGTAGTGATTTTGGAGGGGAATCCCAGAGCGATTTGGTTTGAAGGGGACCTTCAAAGGCCAGCCTGCCTTCCGTGGGCAGGGACACCTTCCGCTCTCATCCCCGGCTGGATGCTCCCAGTCCCATCCAGCCTGGCCTGGAACACTTGCAGGGATGGGGCAGGCTCAGCTTCCCTGTGCAGTGTGCTCTAATATCTCTCCACTGTCATCAGGAAAAATTTTGTCAGCGTGTTTTGTTCAACGATGGTAAGCAGGACCCGGGTGAAAATTGCATTCTCTGAGGTGCAGAGGGAAATAATTATCCTTTGAAGACAAATGTAATTCAGTTTTGCACGAGTCTTGTCTGCCTTATGTTTGAATTGCTTTCTATTCTAGGCAGTTGTTTTAAATTAAACTTTTATTTTGTGTCTCCCCCGCCCCCAGTATCCTGTCCAAGACCAAGCTACCTTTCCTCGTGGGAATGGACCGGCCGGGCTTTGGCAATCTGGCCCCTCGAAAGACTAAAGTGACCTCTTCCAGCAGGGGAAGACTGAAGCAAGCGGTGCCAGAAAGAACTGGAGTTTCTGGAGAATAAAAGCTGGAAGCGTGCCCCCAAAAATCCCCCCGGGTGGTCAGTGGTCTGACTTGCACGGACCGGTGGCCTTGGCCAGGAGCGGTCCTGCGGGAAGCGCCTTTGCCCAGGCTGTAATTTTAATTTCCATTGGATGCTTGGCAAAGCCCCCCTGGGTGAGCCCCAGTGCCTGGCATGAGCGGAGCGGGCTTCCAGGGAGGTATTCACCTGGTCAGCGTCAGGAACCATCCTAACTGAGGCCTCGGTGAGTGCTTTTTGTGTGACTGGACGGTGAAGCTGTGGGAATGACCTGGCTATTGCTCAGTGTATTCCTAATTAAGGTGTCTTTTACTCCGTGTTCCCAGGCTCCCTCTTTTCCTTCGGTCGCCGTGGGTGTGCCGGACGCCTCTGGCAGGACTAACCCTGTGGCTTTTCTGTCCAACGTGCTGTGCTGTGTGTGCCTGCAGGTAAGAAAAGCGGGGAGTGCAGTCCCTCTGCTTTGCTTGCTGTGTCTCTTGGGTAGTGATTTTGGAGGGGAATCCCAGAGCGATTTGGTTTGAAGGGGACCTTCAAAGGCCAGCCTGTCTTCCGTGGGCAGGGACACCTTCCACTGTCCCCGGTTGCTCCCAGTCCCGTCCAGCCCGTCCTGGAACACTTGCAGGGATGGGGCAGGCTCAGCTTCCCTGTGCAGTGTGCTCTAATATCTCTCCACTGGCATCCTGAAAAATGTTGTCAGCGTGTTTTGTTGGACGCCGGTAAGCAGGACCCGGGTGAAGAGGACATTCTCTGAGGTGCTGGGAGAAGGAGGACTCGTGCGGGCACCTCCAGAGACAGCGGGAACGGGAGCGTGCTGCGGAGAAGGAAAATTCCAGGGGGTGGGTGCCGAGAAATTTGTCCTTCCCTCGCCCTGTGCTCTGCACTTAGCAATGGGTCAAGTGCAGAAGTTTCCTGGGGACCCTGGAAAAGGATGCCGGGTCTGCTAAGAAAAGTGGGGCCAAAGGAGCAGGACCTGGGTCTGCGAGCGTGGGAGAAACAAGGGCCGGGTCATCCTCTGCCTCCGGGAGGGAGGGCAGCAGGAAAGGCCACGGACTAAAGCACTGAAGTGCCGTTCCCCAGGGAGCCCCTGCCCAGCACTGAACTTGCTTGTGCACTTGCTGTCCCTTTCCCAGCGGAGCCGAAGCGTCGGGTGCGGGTGCCGGGGGGATGGAGCTGCCAAGGACAAACTGGGAGGGTGTATGCGAGGGAAGGGGGTAGAAGGAGCTCTTGACGTGCTTTTTTTACTTCTTCATCCCACAGAATTGCCACGAGAGGAAATACTTCAGAGGGGCTTCCCTCCAGGTAAGCCCTGAATATGCCAGGAGGTTTCAACCGGGAGGAAAGGAGCTGTGGAAGAAAAGCAGCCTAAAAATAGCCAGCGGGGATCATCAGGTTTTCCAGCCAAGAAGCACAAGGAGAGAGATGAGGGAATCGGGTTCCAATTCCTAATGATTTGGTGGGCGCAGGAATGATTTCTGTGTGTTTTCCAGTCCCTTTTGATTCCTGGGATGATTTTAAAATGATGGCTTTAGCAATCAACTAAATCGGAGATGTTGTTTTTGAGAGGAAATGATGCCAAACAAATGCAGAGTTTTGGGTCAGTTTTGGGGATGATTTGGGTCAGTTTTTGGGGTCAGTTTGGGGTTATTTTTTGGGGTGATTTGGGTCAGTTTTGGGTCAGCTTTTGGGACGATTGGGGTCAGTTTTTGGGGTCAGTTTTGGGATGATTTGGGTCAGTTTTTGGGGTCAGTTTTGGGATGATTTGGGTCAGTTTTTGGGGTCAGTTTTGGGTCAGTGTTTGGGGTGATTTGGGTCGGTTTTGGGTCAATTTTTGGGGAGCACTGGGTGTTACTGGGGGTTGTTGAGGAGCACTGGGTGTTACTGGGGAGCACTGGGAGAGACAATGAAAAATAAAGAGAATAAAAAATAAACGAAATATAAAAGGAAATATAAAATACAAAAGAAAATTAAAAAGAAAAAAGGCAAAAAAACTAAAAAGGAAATAAAATGAAAATGAAATAAAAGAGGAAAAAAAAAAAAGAAAAAAAAAGAAACCCCTTCTTGGGCACCCCGTTTCCTCTCCTCCCGCCCCCCGAACCGTAAATTGCGGGGTCATCACCCCTAAAATGTGAGACGGGGACCCCAAAATGCGGGTGGGGGAACCCCAGGGAGCCGAAAAAGCGGAGGGGGAGCCGCAGTAAGAAAGCGAAGCCGGGCGGTCGGGCGGCGGGGTGGGGGGGAAGCCAGGGTGGCGACGGCGGCGCGTGCGCAGTCGTTGGCAAGACGCCGGCGATCACGTGGTAAGTAAGGGCAGCCAGGAGAGGGACCGGCGACGCATGCGCAGTGGCTCTCGTGACGGTGCAGCGCTCCCCGCTCGAGTTAAGGGCCGGTTCCGGCGGCAGGGCGGGACTCGCGGTGTCCCGTCTCTCCCGGGGTGTGTGTGGGGGGAACAACACGAAGATTTTTTGGGGTGAAAGCGCAGAAATTAGCGAGGAGGGCCGGTAATTTGGGTAAACTCGGTCACCGGAAGTAGAGAGCGACCGGAAGTCCTCCAAGGCCCCGGCCCGGAAGTCCGCCAAGCCCACAGTAAAGATGGCGCCGCCAGGACCGGAGCGACCACACTAAAGATGGCGGCCCCGGCCCGGAAGTCCGCCAAGACCACAGTAAAGATGGCGCCGCCAGGACCGGAACGACCACACTAAAGATGGCGGCCCCGGCCCGGAAGTCCGCCAAGACCACAGTAAAGATGGCGCCGCCAGGACCGGAACGACCACACTAAAGATGGCGGCCCCGGCCCGGAAGTTCGCCCCGACGCCACACTCAAGATGGCGCCGCCACGACCGGAACTTAGCCGAGGCCACACTAAAGCTGGCGGCGAGAGGCCCCCTCGCCTCAGAGAGGCGTCTATCCTGTTGCCTGACCTCCGCCGCGACCCGGACCCCCGCCCCGCGCCCGCAGCGCCGTCTCGCCGCCCCCGCGCTTCCCGCTGTGGGGACGGGGCGGGGGGCTCGGCGGCGCCGGGCGCGGGCGGCAGGTTCGTGGGCGGCGGCAGGCACCGGCGCGGGCAGCCCCCGTCTCGGAGCCGCGGCGCGCGAGGACCCCAGGCGGCGGGTGGGGGGGGCCGCAGGGGCCGCAGGGGGCGCCGCGCCGCCCGCTCGTCCCGCTCCCGCTCCGCTCCCGCTCCGCTCCCGCTCCCGCTCCCGCTCCCGCCGTGCCCTGGAGATGCTATCGGGGCTGCGCCGCCGCCTTCCCCCCCCCCCCGGAAGCGACCCACGGCGGCAGATCCGACGGAGATCGTCCCCGGGGGTAAGCTGGGCGCGGCGGGTGGGCGCGGCCGCTCTTCTGCCTCTCCCGCGGCCCTCGGGGACTGCAGGCCGGGGAAGCGACAGGCAAGTTTCTCGCCTCTGCGGAGAAACTCGCACCTGCGTGCCGCCGCAGGGCCGGGTTCGGATGTGCCCTGGCATTGCACACGCACCACACCCCCCGCGGGGAGGGTCTGCGCTGCCTCGGGGACCCTGTCTGTGCTGCCGGGAGAGAGAAATCCTTTGGGAAGCTGGGCTGGAAGCAGCAACTCTGTGAATTGCTCAGCTTTTCCTAGGCAAGGGCAGGTTTTAGGGAAGAAAGGCCCGGACGCGCGAAAGGCGCCGCGGGTCTCGCCAAGGGGGGGGGGGGCGCGCGGCTGCAGCGCCGCGCGCGGCTGCAGTGCCGCTCCCGGCCGTGTCCGCCAGGCGGCGACTGTGAGGCAGGGCCCGGCGCTCGGGGGCGCTCTCGCAAGCGACGCTTGCCGTGGGAAAGCGGCGTGGTTTGGGCACTGCCGGCCTTCCCCCGGAGGGCCCGGGCTGGCCCAGCACCTGGCAAAACCTCGTAGGGAAAAGGCAAGCAACACCTGCGGTGGTTCTGCCCTTTCTTTAGCCAGGGACTGGAACACAGACAAAATCAAGGGGCTCTTTGACCTGGGCAGGCTCCCAGCATTTTTCAGCCTTCCTTCGCCGGGCATTCTCACCCTCTGAAAAGCTGAAAGGCTTTAACAGCTGGAGACGCGCCTGCAGCTGTGCAGATTAATATAGTTTCTTTGAGGAAACGAAGGGGAGGTTTTCCTGTTGTGAGCCTAAATACCGAGTCTACTCTGCTTTTTCAATCAGGTGACGAAGCTTATGGAAAAAAAAGACCAAAGGCCTCGAGGTGAGCACATTCTACCGAGTTCTGCTTTTCTGGGATCGGTTTGGGAAAATCACGTGAAATTCTAAAAAGCTTCTCTCCGTGTTTTCTAGTTGTTTTTTCAGCCTTGGTCTAAGTTTCATGTAGAAAAGGGCATAGAATTATTAGAACAGACAAACTAGACTTTCTCGGGAGAGATGGAAGAAAAGGCTGCTGATTGCAGTTTTCTGCTTTTCTTGTCTTCTATTAGACTGTCATTTTCTCTCACCTACTGTTCAAATAGGCAGCAATTAATTCCTCTGCTGAAGAGTTTGCTGTACTAAGTGTCTGTCAAATTGATGCCTTCAACTCAAGATAGCACCTGCTCCTTAGTTACAAAAAGTTCCTCACAGGAAATTTTCAGGCGTGCCCATAAATCTCCTGGCTGTTTGTTTGGGAGAACAGGGTTTTCTCGTCTGTAACAGAACAGTCGTGGCATTTGCTATGGAATGCTGGTGGCAATCTAGTCAGAAGAGGACCCCGTGCTTCACTAATTTTGCCTTTTTGTTGTTCGGGGTGACTTCTTCCCAGGGAGGTTATTCTTGACACCCCGGGGCAAATGGAGGTATTCACCTGGTCAGCGTCAGGAGCCATCCTAACTGAGGCCTCGGTGAGTGCTTTTTGTATGACTGGACAGTGAAGCTGTGTGAATGACCTGGCTAGTGCTCGGTGTACTCCTAATTAAGGTGTCTTTTACTCTGTGTTCCCAGGCTCCCTCCTTCCCTTCGGTCGCCGTGGGTGTGCCGGACACCTCTGGCAGGGCTAACCCTGTGGCTTTTCTGTCCAACGTGCTGTGCTGTGCTGTGTGCCTGCAGGTAAGAAAAGCGGGGAGTGCAGTCCTTCTGCTTTGCTTGCTGTGTCTCTTGGGTAGTGATTTTGGAGGGGAATCCCAGAGCGATTTGGTTTGAAGGGGACCTTCAAAGGCCATCCTGCCTTCCGTGGGCAGGGACACCTTCCGCTCTCATCCCCGGCTGGATGCTCCCAGTCCCATCCAGCCTGGCCTGGAACACTTGCAGGGATGGGGCAGGCTCAGCTTCCCTGTGCAGTGTGCTCTAATATCTCTCCACTGTCATCAGGAAAAATTTTGTCAGCGTGTTTTGTTCAACGATGGTAAGCAGGACCCGGGTGAAAATTGCATTCTCTGAGGTGCAGAGGGAAATAATTATCCTTTGAAGACAAATGTAATTCAGTTTTGCACGAGTCTTGTCTGCCTTATGTTTGAATTGCTTTCTATTCTAGGCAGTTGTTTTAAATTAAACTTTTATTTTGTGTCTCCCCCGCCCCCAGTATCCTGTCCAAGACCAAGCTACCTTTCCTCGTGGGAATGGACCGGCCGGGCTTTGGCAATCTGGCCCCTCGAAAGACTAAAGTGACCTCTTCCAGCAGGGGAAGACTGAAGCAAGCGGTGCCAGAAAGAACTGGAGTTTCTGGAGAATAAAAGCTGGAAGCGTGCCCCCGAAAATCCCCCCGGCTGGTCAGCGGTCTGACTTGCACGGACCGGTGGCCTTGGCCAGGAGCGGTCCTGCGGGAAGCGCCTTTGCCCAGGCTGTAATTTTAATTTCCATTGGATGCTTGGCAAAGCCCCCCTGGGTGAGCCCCAGTGCCTGGCAGGAGCGGAGCGGGCTTCCAGGAAGGTATTCACCTGGTCAGCGGCAGGAGCCATCCTACCTGAGGCCTCGGTGAGTGCTTTTTGGGTGACTGGACAGTGAAGCTGTGGGAATGACCTGGCTAGTGCTCGGTGTGGTCCTAATTAAGGTGTCTTTTACTCCGTGTTCCCAGGCTCCCTGTTTTCCTTCGGTCGCCGTGGGTGTGCCGGACGCCTCTGGCAGGACTAACCCCGTGGCTTTTCTGTCCAACGTGCTGTGCTGTGCTGTGTGTGCCTGCAGGTAAGAAAAGCTGGGAGTGCAGTCCCTCTGCTTTGCTCGCTGTGTCTCTTGGGGAGCGATTTTGGAGGGGAATCCCAGAGCGATTTGGTTTGAAGGGGACCTTCAAAGGCCAGCCTGTCTTCCGTGGGCAGGGACACCTTCCACTGTCCCCGGTTGCTCCCAGTCCCGTCCAGCCCGTCCTGGAACACTTGCAGGGATGGGGCAGGCTCAGCTTCCCTGTGCAGTGTGCTCTAATATCTCTCCACTGGCATCCTGAAAAATGTTGTCAGCGTGTTTTGTTGGAGGCCGGCGAGCAGGACCTGGGTGAAAAGGACATTCTCTGAGGTGCTGGGAGAAGGAGGACTCGTGCGGGCACCTCCAGAGACAGCGGGAACGGGAGCGTGCTGCGGAGAAGGAAAATTCCAGGGGGTGGGTGCCAGGAAATTTGTCCTTCCCTCGCCCTGTGCTCTGCACTCAGCAATGGGTCAAGTGCAGAAGTTTCCTGGGGACCCTGGGAAATGATGCCGGGTCTGCTAAGAAAAGTGGGGCCAAAGGAGCAGGACCTGGGTCTGCGAGCGTGGGAGAAACAAGGGCCGGGTCATCCTCTGCCTCCGGGAGGGAGGGCAGCAGGAAAGGCCACGGACTAAAGCACTGAAGGGCCGTTCCCCAGGGAGCCCCTGCCCAGCACTGAACTTGCTTGTGCACTTGCTGTCCCTTTCCCAGCGGAGCCGAAGCGTCGGGTGCGGGTGCCGGGGGCACGGAGCTGCCAAGGACAAACTGGGAGGGTGTTTGCGAGGGAAGGGGGCAGAAGGAGCTCTTGACGTGCTTTTTTTCCTTCTTCATCCCCCAGAATTGCCACGGGAGGAAATACTTCAGAGGGGCTTCCCTCCGGATAAGCCCTGAATGTGCCAGGAGGTTTCAGCCGGGAGGAAAGGAGCTGTGGAAGAAAAGCAGCCTAAAAATAGCCAGCGGGGATCAGCAGGTTTTCCAGCCAAGAAGCACAAGGAGAGAGATGAGGGAATCGGGTTCCAATTCCTAATGATTTGGTGGGTGCAGGAATGATTTGTGTGTGTTTTCCAGTCCCTTTTGATTCCTGGGATGATTTTAAAATGATGGCTTTAGCAATCAACTAAATCGGAGATGTTGTTTTTGTGAGGAAATGATGCCAAACAAATGCAGAGTTTTGGGTCAGTTTTGGGGATGATTTGGGTCAGTTTTTGGGGTCAGTTTGGGGTTATTTTTTGGGGTGATTTGGGTCAGTTTTGGGTCAGCTGTTGGGACGATTGGGGTCAGTTTTTGGGGTCAGTTTTGGGATGATTTGGGTCAGTTTTGGGTCAGTGTTTGGGGTGATTTGGGTCGGTTTTGGGTCAATTTTTGGGGAGCACTGGGTGTTACTGGGGGTTGTTGAGGAGCACTGGGTGTTACTGGGGAGCACTGGGAGAGACAATGAAAAATAAAGAGAATAAAAAATAAACGAAATATAAAAGGAAATATAAAATACAAAAGAAAATTAAAAAGAAAAAAGGCAAAAAAACTAAAAAGGAAATAAAATGAAAATGAAATAAAAGAGGAAAAAAAAAAAAGAAAAAAAAAGAAACCCCTTCTTGGGCACCCCGTTTCCTCTCCTCCCGCCCCCCGAACCGTAAATTGCGGGGTCATCACCCCTAAAATGTGAGACGGGGACCCCAAAATGCGGGTGGGGGAACCCCAGGGAGCCGAAAAAGCGGAGGGGGAGCCGCAGTAAGAAAGCGAAGCCGGGCGGTCGGGCGGCGGGGTGGGGGGGCAGGCAAGGGGGCGACGGCGGCGCGTGCGCAGTCGTTGGCAAGACGCCGGCGATCACGTGGTAAGTAAGGGCAGCCAGCAGCGGGACCGGCGACGCATGCGCAGTGGCTCTCGTGACGGTGCAGCGCTCCCCGCTCGAGTTAAGGGCCGGTTCCGGCGGCAGGGCGGGACTCGCGGTGTCCCGTCTCTCCCGGGGTGTGTGTGGGGGGAACAACACGAAGATTTTTTGGGGTGAAAGCGCAGAAATTAGCGAGGAGGGCCGGTAATTTGGGTAAACTGGGTCACCGGAAGTAGAGAGCGACCGGAAGTCCTCCAAGGCCCCGGCCCGGAAGTCCGCCAAGCCCACAGTAAAGATGGCGCCGCCAGGACCGGAACGACCACACTAAAGATGGCGGCCCCGGCCCGGAAGTCCGCCAAGCCCACAGTAAAGATGGCGCCGCCAGGACCGGAACGACCACACTAAAGATGGCGGCCCCGGCCCAGAAGTCCGCCAAGCCCACAGTAAAGATGGCGCCGCCAGGACCGGAACGACCACACTAAAGATGGCGGCGAGAGGCCCCCTCGCCTCAGAGAGGCGTCTATCCTGTTGCCTGACCTCCGCCGCGACCCGGACCCCCGCCCCGCGCCCGCAGCGCCGTCTCGCCGCGCCGCTTCCCGCTGTGGGGGCGGGGCGGGGGGCTCGGCGGCGCCGGGCGCGGGCGGCAGGTTCGTGGGCGGCGGCAGGCACCGGCGCGGGCAGCCCCCGTCTCGGAGCCGCGGCGCGCGAGGACCCCAGGCGGCGGGTGGGGGGGGCCGCGCGAGGGCCGCATGGGGCGCCGCGCCGCCCGCTCGTCCCGCTCCGCTCCCGCTCCCGCTCCGCTCCCGCTCCCGCTCCCGCCGTCCCCTGGAGATGCTATCGGGGCTGCGCCGCCGCCTCCCCCCCCCCCGGAAGCCTCCCACGGCGGCAGATCCGACGGAGATCGTCCCCGGGGGTAAGCTGGGCGCGGCGGGTGGGCGCGGCCGCTCTTCTGCCTCTCCCGCGGCCATCGGGGACTGCAGGCCGGGGAAGCGACAGGCAAGTTTCTCGCCTCTGCGGAGAAACTCGCACCTGCGTGCCGCCGCAGGGCCGGGTTCGGATGTGCCCTGGCATTGCACACGCACCACACCCCCCCGCGGGGAGGGTCTGCGCTGCCTCGGGGACCCTGTCTGTGCTGCAGGGAGAGAGAAATCCTTTGGGAAGCTGGGCTGGAAACAGCAACTCTGTGAACTGCTCAGCTTTTCCTAGGCAAGGGCAGGTTTTAGGGAAGAAAGGCCCGGACGCGCGAAAGGCGCCGCGGGTCTCGCCAAGGGGGGGGGGCGCGCGCGGCTGCAGCGCCGCGCGCGGCTGCAGTGCCGCTCCCGGCCGTGTCCGCCAGGCGGCGACTGTGAGGCAGGGCCTGGCGCTCGGGGGCGCTCTCGCAAGCGACGCTTGCCCTGGGAAAGCGGCGGGCTTTGGGCACTGCCGGCCTTCCCCCGGAGGGCCCGGGCTGGCCCAGCACCTGGCAAAACCTCTTAGGGAAAAGGCAAGGAACACCTGCGGTGGTTCTGCCCTTTCTTTAGCCAGGGACTGGAACACAGACAAAATCAGGGGGCTCTTTGACCTGGGCAGGCTCCCAGCATTTTTCAGCCTTCCTTAGCAGGGCATTCTCACCCTCTGAAAAGCTGAAAGGCTTTAACAGCTGGAGACGCGCCTGCAGCTGTGCAGATTAATGTCCTTTCTTTTAGGAAACGAAGGGGAGGTTTTCCTGTTGTGAGCCTAAATACCGAGTCTACTCTGCTTTTTCAATCAGGTGACGAAGCTTATGGAAAAAAAGACCAAAGGCCTCGAGGTGAGCACATTCTACCGAGTTCTGCTTTTCTGGGATCGGGTTGGGAAAATCACGTGAAATTCTAAAAAGCTTCTCTCCGTGTTTTCTAGTTGTTTTTTCAGCCTTGGTCTAAGTTTCATGTAGAAGAGGGCATAGAATTATTAGAACAGACAAACTAGACTTTCTCGGGAGAGATGGAAGAAAAGGCTGCTGATTGCAGTTCTGCTTTTCTTGTCTTCCCTTCGGCCGTCATTTTCTCTCCCCTGCTGTTCAAATAGGCAGCAATTAATTGCTCTGCTGAAGAGTTTGCTGTACTAAGTGTCTGTCAAATTGATGACTTCAACTCCAGATAGCACCTGCTCCTTAGTTACAAAAAGTTCCTCACAGGAAATTTTCAGGCGTGCCCATAAATCGCCTGGCTGTTTGTTTGGGAGAACAGGGTTTTCTCGTCTGTAACAGAATAGTCGTGGCATTTGCTATGGAATGCTGGTGGCAATCTAGTCAGAAGAGGACCCCGTGCTTCACTAATTTTGCCTTTTTGTTGTTCAGGGTGACTTCTTCCCAGGGATGTTCTTCTTGACCCCCCGGGGCAAATGGAGGTATTCACCTGGTCAGCGTCAGGAGCCATCCTAACTGAGGCCTCGGTGAGTGCTTTTTGTGTGACTGGACAGTGAAGCTGTGTGAATGACCTGGCTAGTGCTCGGTGTACTCCTAATTAAAGTGTCTTTTACTCCGTGTTCCCAGGCTCCCTCCTTCCCTTCGGTCGCCGTGGGTGTGCCGGACGCCTCTGGCAGGGCTAACCCTGTGGCTTTTCTGTCCAACGTGCTGTGCTGTGCTGTGCTGTGTGTGCCTGCAGGTAAGAAAAGCTGGGAGCGCAGTCCTTCTGCTTTGCTCGCTGTGTCTCTTGGGTAGTGATTTTGGAGGGGAATCCCAGAGCGATTTGGTTTGAAGGGGACCTTCAAAGGCCAGCCTGCCTTCCGTGGGCAGGGACACCTTCCGCTCTCATCCCCGGCTGGATGCTCCCAGTCCCATCCAGCCTGGCCTGGAACACTTGCAGGGATGGGGCAGGCTCAGCTTCCCTGTGCAGTGTGCTCTAATAGCTCTCCACTGGCATCAGGAAAAATTTTGTCAGCGTGTTTTGTTCAACGATGGTAAGCAGGACCCGGGTGAAAATGACATTCTGTTAGGTGCAGAGGGAAATAATTCTCCTTTGAAGCCAAATGGATTCAGATTTGCACGAGTCTTGTCTGCCTTATGTTTGAATTGCTTTCTATTCTAGGCAGTTGTTTTAAATTAAACTTTTATTTTGTGTCTCCCCCCCAGTATCCTGTCCAAGACAAAGCTACCTTTCCTCGTGGGAATGGACCGGCCGGGCTTTGGCAATCTGGCCCCTCGAAAGCCTTAAGTGACCTCTTCCAACAGGGGAAGACTGAAGCAAGCGGTGCCAGAAAGAACTGGAGCTTCTGGAGAATAAAAGCTGGAAGCGTGCCCCCAAAAATCCCCCGGGTGGTCAGTGGTCTGACTTGCACGGACCGGTGGCCTCGGCCAGGAGCGGTCCTGCGGGAAGCGCCTTTGCCCAGGCTGTAATTTTAATTTCCATTGGATGCTTGGCAAAGCCCCCCTGGGTGAGCCCCCGTGCCTGGCATGAGCGGAGCGGGCTTCCAGGGAGGTATTCACCTGGTCAGCGTCAGGAGCCATCCTAACTGAGGCGTCGGTGAGTGCTTTTTGTGTGACTGGCCGGTGAAGCTGTCTGTGGGAATGACCCGGCTATTGCTCGGTGTGGTCCTAATTAAGGTGTCTTTTACTCCGTGTTCCCAGGCTCCCTCCTTCCCTTCGGTCGCCGTGGGTGTGCCGGACGCCTCTGGCAGGACTAACCCCGTGGCTTTTCTGTCCAACGTGCTGTGCTGTGTGTGCCTGCAGGTAAGAAAAGCGGGGAGTGCAGTCCCTCTGCTTTGCTCGCTGTGTCTCTTGGGGAGTGATTTTGGAGGGGAATCCCAGAGAGCGATTTGGTTGGAAGGGGACCTTCAAAGGCCAGCCTGCCTTCCGTGGGCAGGGACACCTTCCACTGTCCCCGGTTGCTGCGAGTCCCGTCCAGCCCGGCCTGGAACACTTGCAGGGATGGGGCAGGCTCAGCTTCCCTGGGCAGTGTGCTCTAATATCTCTGCACTGGCATCCTGAAAAATGTCGTCAGCGGGTTTTGTTGGACGCCGGTAAGCAGGACCCGGGTGAAGAGGACATTCTCTGAGGTGCTGGGAGAAGGAGGACTCGTGCGGGCACCTCCAGAGACAGCGGGAATGGGAGCGTGCTGCGGAGAAGGAAAATTCCAGGGGGTGGGTGCCGAGAAATTTGTCCTTCCCTCGCCCTGTGCTCTGCACTCAGCAATGGGTCAAGTGCAGAAGTTTCCTGGGGACCCTGGGAAATGATGCCGGGTCTGCGAAGAAAAGTGGGGCCAAAGGAGCAGGACCTGGGTCTGCGAGCGTGGGAGAAACAAGGGCCGGGTCATCCTCTGCCTCCGGGAGGGAGGGCAGCAGGAAAGGCCACGGACTAAAGCACTGAAGTGCCGTTCCCCAGGGAGCCCCTGCCCAG
This sequence comes from Pipra filicauda, assembly GCF_003945595.2. Classification (NCBI taxonomy): domain Eukaryota; kingdom Metazoa; phylum Chordata; class Aves; order Passeriformes; family Pipridae; genus Pipra; species Pipra filicauda. The sequence goes on from NW_024105121.1 coordinate 28,682, forward strand.
CACTGACCTTGCTTGTGCACTTGCTGTCCCTTTCCCAGCGGAGCCGAAGCGTCGGGTGCGGGTGCCGGGGGCACGGAGCTGCCAAGGACAAACTGGGAGGGTGTTTGCGAGGGAAGGGGGCAGAAGGAGCTCTTGACGTGCTTTTTTTCCTTCTTCATCCCACAGAATTGCCACGGGAGGAAATACTTCAGAGGGGCTTCCCTCCGGATAAGCCCTGAATGTGCCAGGAGGTTTCAGCCGGGAGGAAAGGAGCTGTGGAAGAAAAGCAGCCTAAAAATAGCCAGCGGGGATCATCAGGTTTTCCAGCCAAGAAGCACAAGGAGAGAGATGAGGGAATCGGGTTCCAATTCCTAATGATTTGGTGGGTGCAGGAATGACTTGTGTGGGTTTTCCAGTGCCTTTTGATTCCTGAGATGGTTTTAAAATGATGGCTTTAGCAATCAACTAAATCGGAGATGTTGTTTTTGAGAGGAAATGGTGCCAAATAAATGCAGAGTTTTGGGTCAGTTTTGGGATGATTTGGGTCATTTTTTGGGGTCAGTTTGGGGTTATTGTTTGGGTGATTTGGGTCAGTTTTGGGTCAGCTTTTGGGATGATTTGGGTCAGTTTTGGGTCAGCTTTTGGGGATGATTTGGGTCAGTTTTTGGGGTCAGTTTTGGATCATTGTTTGGTGTGATTTGGGTCGGTTTTGGGTCAATTTTTGGGGAGCACTGGGTGTTACTGGGGGTTGTTGGGGAGCACTGGGTGTTTACTGGGGAGCACTGGGTGTTACTGGGGGTTGTTGAGGAGCACTGGGTGTTACTGGGGAGCACTGGGAGAGACAATGAAAAATAAAGAGAATAAAAAATAAACGAAATATAAAAGGAAATATAAAATACAAAAGAAAATTTAAAAAAATAAAAGCAAAAAAACTAAAAAGGAAATAAAATGAAAATGAAATAAAAGAGAAAAAAAGAAAAAAAAAAAAAGAAACCCCTTCTTGGGCACCCCGTTTCCTCTCCTCCCGCCCCCCGACCCGTAAATTGCGGGGTCATCACCCCTCAAATGTGAGACGGGGATCCCAAAATGCGGGTGGGGGAACCCCAGGGAGCCGGAAAAGCGGAGGGGGAGCCGCAGTAAGAAAGCGAAGCCGGGCGGTCGGGCGGCGGGGTGGGGGGGAAGCCAGGGTGGCGACGGCGGCGCGTGCGCAGTCGTTGGCAAGACGCCGGCGATCACGTGGTAAGTAAGGGCAGCCAGGAGCGGGACCGGCGACGCATGCGCAGTGGCTCTCGTGGCGGTGCAGCGCTCCCCGCTCGAGTTAAGGGCCGGTTCCGGCGGCAGGGCGGGACTGGCGGTCTCCCGTCTCTGGCGGGGTGTGTGTGGGGGGAATAACGTGAAGATTTTTTGGGGTGAAAGCGCAGAAATTAGCGAGGAGGGCCGGTAATTTGGGTAAACTCGGTCACCGGAAGTAGAGAGCGACCGGAAGTCCTCCAAGGCCCCGGCCCGGCAGTCCGCCAAGCCCACCGTAAAGATGGCGCCGCCAGGACCGGAACGACCACACTAAAGATGGCGGCCCCGGCCCGGAAGTTCGCCCCGACGCCACACTCAAGATGGCGCCGCCAGGACCGGAACTTCGCCGAGGCCACACTCAAGATGGCGGCGAGAGGCCCCCGCCCTGGCCTCAGAGAGGCGTCTATCCTGTTGCCTGACCTCCGCCGCGACCCGGACCCCCGCCCCGCGCCCGCAGCGCCGTCTCGCCGCGCCGCTTCCCGCTGCGGGGACGGGGCGGGGCGCTCGGCGGCGCCGGGCGCGGGCGGCAGGTTCGCGGGCGGCGGCAGGCACCGGCGCGGGCAGACCCCTCTCGCGCCGCGGCGCGCCGCGCACGCGCGACGATCCCACGCGGTCGCCGTCCTCCCGCCCCGTTCCGCCCCGCCCCGCTCCGCTCCGCTCCCGGTCGGTCCCGCCGTGCCCCGGAGATGCTGTCGGGGCTGCGCCGCCGCCTCCCCCCCCCCCCGGAAGCGACCCACGGCGGCAGATCCGACGGAGATCGTCCCCGGGGTAACCTGGGCGCGGCGGGGGGGGGGGCGCGGCCGCTTTTCTGCCTCTCCCGCGACCATCGGCGACTGCAGGCAGGGGAAGCGACAGGCAAGTTTCTCGCCTCTGCGGAGAAACTTGCACCTGCGTGCCGCCGCAGGGCCGGGTTCGGATGTGCCCTGGCATTGCACACGCACCACACCCCCCCGCGGGGAGAGTCTGCGCTGCCTCGGGGACCCTGTCTGTGCTGCCGGGAGAGAGAAATCCTTTGGGAAGCTGGGCTGGAAACAGCAACTCTGTGAACTGCTCAGCTTTTCATAGGCAAGGGCAGGTTTTAGGGAAGAAAGGCCCGGACGCGCGAAAGGCGCCGCGGGTCTCGCCAAGGGGGGGGGGGGGGCGCGCGGCTGCAGTGCCGCTCCCGGCCGTGTCCGCCAGGCGGCGACTGTGAGGCAGGGCCCGGCGCTCGGGGGCGCTCTGGCAAACGACGCTTGCCCTGGGAAAGCGGCGGGCTTTGGCCACTGCCGGCCTTCCCCCGCAGTGCCCGGGCTGGCCCAGCGCCTGGCAAAACCTCTTAGGGAAAAGGCAAGGAACACCTGCGGTGGTTCTGCCCTTTCTTTAGCCAGGGACTGGAACACAGACAAAATCAAGGGGCTCTTTGACCTGGGCAGGCTCCGAGCATTTTTCAGCCTTCCTTAGCAGGGCATTCTCACCCTCTGAAAAGCTGAAAGGCTTTAACAGCTGGAGACGCGCCTGCAGCTGTGCAGATTAATGTCCTTTCTTTTAGGAAACGAAGGGGAAGGTTTCCTGTTGTGAGCCTAAATACCGAGTCTACTCTGCTTTTTCAATCAGGTGACGAAGCTTATGGAAAAAAAGACCAAAGGCCTCGAGGTGAGTCCATTCTACCCAGTTCTGCTTTTCTGGGATCGGGTTGGGAAAATCACGTGAAATTCTGAAAAGCTTCTCTCCGTGTTTTCTAGTTGTTTTTTCAGCCTTGGTGTAAGTTTCATGTAGAAAAGGGCATAGAATTGTTAGAACAGAGAAACACGACTTTCTCGGGAGAGATGGAAGAAAAGGCTGCTGATTCCAGTTCTGCTTTTCTTGTCTTCTGTTAGACTGTCATTTTCTCTCCCCTACTGTTCAAACAGGCAGCAATTAATTGCTCTGCTGAAGAGTTTGCTGTACTAAGTGTCTGTCAAATCGATGCCTTCAACTCAAGATAGCACCTGCTCCTTAGTTACAAAAAGTTCCTCACAGGAAATTTTCAGGCGTGCCCATAAACCTCCTGGCTGTTTGTTTGGGAGTACAGGGTTTTCTCGTCTGTAACAGAATAGTCGTGGCATTTGCTATGGAATGCTGGTGGCAATCTAGTCAGAAGAGGCCCCCGTGCTTCACTAATTTTGCCTTTTTGTTGTTCAGGGTGACTTCTTCCCAGGGATGTTCTTCTTGACCCCCCGGGGCAAACGGAGGTGTCAGCGTCAGGAGCCATCCTAACTGAGGCCCTGGTAGGTCAGTGCTTTTTGTGTGACCGGACGGTGAAGCTGTCTGTGGGAATGACCTGGCTAGTGCTCGGTGTGGTCCTAATTAAGGTGTCTTTTACTCCGTGTTCCCAGGCTCCCTCTTTCCCTTCGGTCGCCGTGGGTGTGCCGGACGCCTCTGGCAGGACTAACCCCGTGGCTTTTCTGTCCAACGTGCTGTGCTGTGCTGTGCTGTGTGTGCCTGCAGGTAAGAAAAGCGGGGAGTGCAGTCCCTCTGCTTTGCTCGCTGTGTCTCTTGGGGAGTGATTTTGGAGGGGAATCCCAGAGCGATTTGGTTTGAAGGGGACCTTCAAAGGCCAGCCTGCCTTCCGTGGGCAGGGACACCTTCCGCTCTCATCCCCGGCTGGATGCTCCCAGTCCCGTCCAGCCTGGCCTGGAACACTTGCAGGGATGGGGCAGGCTCAGCTTCCCTGGGCAGTGTGCTCTAATATCTCTCCACTGGCATCCTGAAAAATGTCGTCAGCGTGTTTTGTTCGACGATGGTAAGCAGGACCCGGGTGAAGAGGACATTCTGTTAGGTGCAGAGGGAAATAATTCTCCTTTGAAGCCAAATGGATTCAGATTTGCACGAGTCTGGTCTGCCTTATGTTTGAATTGCTTTCTATTCTAGGCAGTTGTTTTAAATTAAACTTTTATTTTGTGTCTCCCCCCCAGTATCCTGTCCAAGACAAAGCTACCTTTCCTCGTGGGAATGGACCGGCCGGGCTTTGGCAATCTGGCCCCTCGAAAGCCTTAAGTGACCTCTTCCAACAGGGGAAGACTGAAGCAAGCGGTGCCAGACAGAACTGGAGTTTCTGGAGAATAAAAGCTGGAAGCGTGCCCCCGAAAATCCCCCCGGCTGGTCAGCGGTCTGACTTGCACGGACCGGTGGCCTTGGCCAGGAGCGGTCCTGCGGGAAGCGCCTTTGCCCAGGCTGTAATTTTAATTTCCATTGGATGCTTGGCAAAGCCCCCCTGGGTGAGCCCCAGTGCCTGGCAGGAGCGGAGCGGGCTTCCAGGGAGGTATTCACCTGGTCAGCGTCAGGAGCCATCCTACCTGAGGCCTCGGTGAGTGCTTTTTGTGTGACTGGACAGTGAAGCTGTGGGAATGACCTGGCTAGTGCTCGGTGTGGTCCTAATTAAGGTGTCTTTTACTCCGTGTTCCCAGGCTCCCTGTTTTCCCTTCGGTCGCCGTGGGTGTGCCGGACGCCTCTGGCAGGACTAACCCCGTGGCTTTTCTGTCCAACGTGCTGTGCTGTGCTGTGTGTGCCTGCAGGTAAGAAAAGCGGGGAGTGCAGTCCCTCTGCTTTGCTCGCTGTGTCTCTTGGGGAGTGATTTTGGAGGGGAATCCCAGAGCGATTTGGTTTGAAGGGGACCTTCAAAGGCCAGCCTGCCTTCCGTGGGCAGGGACACCTTCCACTGTCCCCGGTTGCTGCGAGTCCCGTCCAGCCCGGCCTGGAACACTTGCAGGGATGGGGCAGGCTCAGCTTCCCTGGGCAGTGTGCTCTAATATCTCTCCACTGGCATCCTGAAAAATGTCGTCAGCGTGTTTTGTTGGACGCCGGTAAGCAGGACCCGGGTGAAGAGGACATTCTCTGAGGTGCTGGGAGAAGGAGGACTCGTGCGGGCACCTCCAGAGACAGCGGGAACGGGAGCGTGCTGCGGAGAAGGAAAATTCCAGGGGGTGGGTGCCGAGAAATTTGTCCTTCCCTCGCCCTGTGCTCTGCACTCAGCAATGGGTCAAGTGCAGAAGTTTCCTGGGGACCCTGGGAAATGATGCCGGGTCTGCTAAGAAAAGTGGGGCCAAAGGAGCAGGACCTGGGTCTGCGAGCGTGGGAGAAACAAGGGCCGGGTCATCCTCTGCCTCCGGGAGGGAGGGCAGCAGGAAAGGCCACGGACTAAAGCACTGAAGTGCCGTTCCCCAGGGAGCCCCTGCCCAGCACTGAACTTGCTTGTGCACTTGCTGTCCCTTTCCCAGCGGAGCCGAAGCGTCGGGTGCGGGTGCCGGGGGGATGGAGCTGCCAAGGACAAACTGGGAGGGTGTTTGCGAGGGAAGGGGGGAGAAGGAGCTCTTGACGTGCTTTTTTTCCTTCTTCATCCCACAGAATTGCCACGGGAGGAAATACTTCAGAGGGGCTTCCCTCCGGATAAGCCCTGAATGTGCCAGGAGGTTTCAGCCGGGAGGAAAGGAGCTGTGGAAGAAAAGCAGCCTAAAAATAGCCAGCGGGGATCATCAGGTTTTCCAGCCAAGAAGCACAAGGAGAGAGATGAGGGAATGGGGTTCCAATTCCTAATGATTTGGTGGGTGCAGGAATGATTTGTGTGTGTTTTCCAGTGCCTTTTGATTCCTGAGATGGTTTTAAAATGATGGCTTTAGCAATCAACTAAATCGGAGATGTTGTTTCTGGGAGGAAATGGTGCCAAATAAATGCAGAGTTTTGGGTCAGGTTTTGGGATGATTTGGGTCAGGTTTTGGGGTCAGTTTGGGGTCACTGTTTGGGGTGATTGGGGTCAGTTTTGGGTCAGCTTTTGGGATGATTTGGGTCAGGTTTTGGGGTCAGTTTGGGGTCAGCTTTTGGGGTGATTTGGGTCGGTTTTGGGTCAATTTTTGGGGAGCACTGGGTGTTCCTGGGGGTTGTTGGGGAGCACTGGGTGTTTACTGGGGAGCACTGGGAGAGAAGATGAAAAATAAAGAGAATAAAAAATAAACGAAATAAAAAAATGAAACATAAAAAACAAAAGAAAATTAAAAAAAAAAAGGCAAAAAAACCTAAAAAGGAAATAAAATGAAAATGAAATAAAAGAGAAAAAAAAAAAGAAAAAAAAAAAGAAACCCCTTCTTGGGCACCCCGTTTCCTCTCCTCCCGCCCCCCGACCCGTAAATTGCGGGGTCATCACCCCTCAAATGTGAGACGGGGATCCCAAAATGCGGGTGGGGGAACCCCAGGGAGCCGGAAAAGCGGAGGGGGCGCCGCAGTAAGAAAGCGAAGCCGGGCGGTCGGGCGGCGGGGTGGGGGGGGCAGGCAAGGTGGCGACGGCGGCGCGTGCGCAGTCGTTGGCACGACGCCGGCGATCACGTGGTAAGTAAGGGCAGCCAGGAGCGGGACCGGCGACGCATGCGCAGTGGCTCTCGTGGCGGTGCAGCGCTCCCCGCTCGAGTTAAGGGCCGGTTCCGGCGGCAGGGCGGGACTGGCGGTCTCCCGTCTCTGGCGGGGTGTGTGTGGGGGAATAACGTGAAGATTTTTTGGGGTGAAAGCGCAGAAATTAGCGAGGAGGGCCGGTAATTTGGGTAAACTCGGTCACCGGAAGTAGAGAGCGACCGGAAGTCCTCCAAGGCCCCGGCCCGGCAGTCCGCCAAGCCCCCAGTAAAGATGGCGCCGCCAGGACCGGAACGACCACACTAAAGATGGCGGCCCCGGCCCGGAAGTTCGCCCCGACGCCACACTCAAGATGGCGCCGCCAGGACCGGAACTTAGCCGAGGCCACACTCAAGATGGCGGCGAGAGGCCCCCGCCCTGGCCTCAGAGAGGCGTCTATCCTGTTGCCTGACCTCCGCCGCGACCCGGACCCCCGCCCCGCGCCCGCAGCGCCGTCTCGCCGCGCCGCTTCCCGCTGTGGGGACGGGGCGGGGCGCTCGGCGGCGCCGGGCGCGGGCGGCAGGTTCGCGGGCGGCGGCAGGCACCGGCGCGGGCAGACCCCTCTCGCGCCGCGCCGCGCCGCGCACGCGCGACGATCCCACGCGGTCGCCGTCCTCCCGCCCCGTTCCGCCCCGCCCCGCTCCGCTCCGCTCCCGGTCGGTCCCGCCGTGCCCCGGAGATGCTGTCGGGGCTGCGCCGCCGCCTCCCCCCCCCCCGGAAGCGACCCACGGCGGCAGATCCGACGTCGGGCTCTGCAGGAGATCGTCGCCGGGGTAAGCGGGGGCCCGGCGGGGGGGCGGCGGCCGCTCTTCTGCCTCTCCCGCGGCCAGCGGGGCCTGCAGGCAGGGGAAGCGACGGGCAGCTTTCTCGCCTCTGCGGAGAAACTTGCACCTGCGTGCCGCCACAGGGCCGGGTTCGGATGTGCCCTGGCATTGCACACGCACCACACCCCCCCGCGGGGAGGGTCTGCGCTGCCTCGGGGACCCTGTCTGTGCTGCCGGGAGGGAGAAATCCTTTGGGAAGCTGGGCTGGAAACAGCAACTCTGTGAACTGCTCAGCTTTTCCTAGGCAAGGGCAGGTTTTAGGGAAGAAAGGCCCGGACGCGCGAAAGGCGCCGCGGGTCTCGCCAAGGGGGGGGGGGGGCGCGCGGCTGCAGTGCCGCTCCCGGCCGTGTCCGCCAGGCGGCGACTGTGAGGCAGGGCCCGGCGCTCGGGGGCGCTCTGGCAAGCGACGCTTGCCCTGGGAAAGCGGCGGCCTTTGGCCACTGCCGGCCTTCCCCCGCAGTGCCCGGGCTGGCCCAGCGCCTGGCAAAACCTCGTAGGGAAAAGGCAAGCAACACCTGCGGTGGTTCTGCCCTTTCTTTAGCCAGGGACTGCAACACAGACAAAATCAAGGGGCTCTTTGACCTGGGCAGGCTCCCAGCATTTTTCAGCCTTCCTTAACAGGGCATTCTCACCCTCTGAAAAGCTGAAAGGCTTTAACAGCTGGAGACGCGCCTGCAGCTGTGCAGATTAATGTCCTTTCTTTTAGGAAACGAAGGGGAAGTTTTCCTGTTGTGAGCCTAAATACCGAGTCTACTCTGCTTTTTCAATCAGGTGACGAAGCTTATGGAAAAAAAGACCAAAGGCCTCGAGGTGAGTCCATTCTACCCAGTTCTGCTTTTCTGGGATCGGGTTGGGAACATCACGTGAAATTCTGAAAAGCTTCTCTCCGTGTTTTCTAGTTGTTTTTTCAGCCTTGGTGTAAGTTTCATGTAGAAAAGGGCATAGAATTGTTAGAACAGAGAAACACGACTTTCTCGGGAGAGATGGAAGAAAAGGCTGCTGATTCCAGTTCTGCTTTTCTTGTCTTCTGTTAGACTGTCATTTTCTCTCCCCTACTCTTCAAACAGGCAGCAATTAATTGCTCTGCTGAAGAGTTTGCTGTACTAAGTGTCTGTCAAATCGATGCCTTCAACTCAAGATAGCACCTGCTCCTTAGTTACCAAAAGCTCCTCACAGGAAATTTTCAGGCGTGCCCATAAACCTCCTGGCTGTTTGTTTGGGAGTACAGGGTTTTCTCGTCTGTAACAGAATAGTCGTGGCATTTGCTATGGAATGCTGGTGGCAATCTAGTCAGAAGAGGCCCCCGTGCTTCACTACTTTTGCCTTTTTGTTGTTCAGGGTGACTTCTTCCCAGGGATGTTCTTCTTGACCCCCCGGGGCAAACGGAGGTGTCAGCGTCAGGAGCCATCCTAACTGGGGCCCTGGTAGGTCAGTGCTTTTTGTGTGACCGGACGGTGAAGCTGTCTGTGGGAATGACCTGGCTAGTGCTCGGTGTGGTCCTAATTAAGGTGTCTTTTACTCCGTGTTCCCAGGCTCCCTGTTTCCCTTCGGTCGCCGTGGGTGTGCCGGACGCCTCTGGCAGGACTAACCCCGTGGCTTTTCTGTCCAACGTGCTGTGCTGTGCTGTGCTGTGCTGTGTGTGCCTGCAGGTAAGAAAAGCGGGGAGTGCAGTCCCTCTGCTTTGCTCGCTGTGTCTCTTGGGGAGTGATTTTGGAGGGGAATCCCAGAGCGATTCGGTTTGAAGGGGACCTTCAAAGGCCAGCCTGCCTTCCGTGGGCAGGGACACCTTCCGCTCTCATCCCCGGCTGGATGCTCCCAGTCCCGTCCAGCCCGGCCTGGAACACTTGCAGGGATGGGGAAGGCTCAGCTTCCCTGGGCAGTGTGCTCTAATATCTCTGCACTGGCATCCTGAAAAATGTCGTCAGCGTGTTTTGTTCAACGATGGTAAGCAGGACCCGGGTGAAGAGGACATTCTGTTCGGTGCAGAGGGAAATAATTCTCCTTTGAAGCCAAATGGATTCAGATTTGCACGAGTCTTGTCTGCCTTATGTTTGAATTGCTTTCTATTCTAGGCAGTTGTTTTAAATTAAACTTTTATTTTGTGTCTCCCCCCCCGTATCGTGTCCAAGACAAAGCTACCTTTCCTCGTGGGAATGGACCGGCCGGGCTTTGGCAGTCTGGCCCCTCGAAAGCCTTAAGTGACCTCTTCCAACAGGGGAAGACTGAAGCAAGCGGTGCCAGACAGAACTGGAGTTTCTGGAGAATAAAGGCTGGAAGCGTGCCCCCGAAAATCCCCCCGGCTGGTCAGCGGTCTGACTTGCACGGACCGGTGGCCTTGGCCAGGAGCGGTCCTGCGGGAAGCGCCTTTGCCCAGGCTGTAATTTTAATTTCCATTGGATGCTTGGCACAGCCCCCCTGGGTGAGCCCCAGTGCCTGGCAGGAGCGGAGCGGGCTTCCAGGGAGGTATTCACCTGGTCAGCGGCAGGAGCCATCCTACCTGAGGCCTCGGTGAGTGCTTTTTGTGTGACGGGACAGTGAAGCTGTGGGAATGACCTGGCTAGTGCCCGGTGTGGTCCTAATTAAGGTGTCTTTTACTCCGTGTTCCCAGGCTCCCTGTTTTCCTTCGGTCGCCGTGGGTGTGCCGGACGCCTCTGGCAGGACTAACCCCGTGGCTTTTCTGTCCAACGTGCTGTGCTGTGCTGTGCGTGCCTGCAGGTAAGAAAAGCGGGGAGTGCAGTCCCTCTGCTTTGCTCGCTGTGTCTCTTGGGGAGCGATTTTGGAGGGGAATCCCAGAGCGATTCGGTTTGAAGGGGACCTTCAAAGGCCAGCCTGCCTTCCGTGGGCAGGGACACCTTCCACTGTCCCCGGTTGCTGCGAGTCCCGTCCAGCCCGGCCTGGAACACTTGCAGGGATGGGGCAGGCTCAGCTTCCCTGGGCAGTGTGCTCTAATATCTCCACTGGCATCCTGAAAAATGTCGTCAGCGTGTTTTGTTGGACGCCGGTAAGCAGGACCCGGGTGAAGAGGACATTCTCTGAGGTGCTGGGAGAAGGAGGACTCGTGCGGGCACCTCCAGAGACCGCGGGAACGGGAGCGTGCTGCGGAGAAGGAAAATTCCAGGGGGTGGGTGCCGAGAAATTTGTCCTTCCCTCGCCCTGTGCTCTGCACTCAGCAATGGGTCAAGTGCAGAAGTTTCCTGGGGACCCTGGGAAATGATGCCGGGTCTGCTAAGAAAAGTGGGGCCAAAGGAGCAGGACCTGGGTCTGCGAGCGTGGGAGAAACAAGGGCCGGGTCATCCTCTGCCTCCAGGAGGGAGGGCAGCAGGAAAGGCCACGGACTAAAGCACTGAAGTGCCGTTCCCCAGGGAGCCCCTGCCCAGCACTGAACTTGCTTGTGCACTTGCTGTCCCTTTCCCAGCGGAGCCGAAGCGTCGGGTGCGGGTGCCGGGGGCATGGAGCTGCCAAGGACAAACTGGGAGGGTGTTTGCGAGGGAAGGGGGGAGAAGGAGCTCTTGACGTGCTTTTTTTCCTTCTTCATCCCACAGAATTGCCCCGGGAGGAAATACTTCAGAGGGGCTTCCCTCCGGATAAGCCCTGAATGTGCCAGGAGGTTTCAGCCGGGAGGAAAGGAGCTGTGGAAGAAAAGCAGCCTAAAAATAGCCAGCGGGGATCATCAGGTTTTCCAGCCAAGAAGCACAAGGAGAGAGATGAGGGAATCGGGTTCCAATTCCTAATGCTTTGGTGGGTGCAGGAATGATTTCTGTGTGTTTTCCGTGCCTTTTGATTCCTGAGGATGGTTTTTACAATGATGGGCTTTAGCACTCAACTCACTTCGAGATGTGGTATTTCTGGGAGGAAAGGGTGCCAATAAATGCAGAGTTTGGGTCAGAGTTTTTGGGATGATTTGGGTAGGTTTTGGGGTCAGTTTGGGGTCAATGTTTGGGGTGATTGGGGTCAGTTTTTGGGGTCAGTTTTGGATCATTGTTTGGTGTGATTTGGGTCGGTTTTGGGTCAATTTTTGGGGAGCACTGGGTGTTACTGGGGGTTGTTGGGGAGCACTGGGTGTTTACTGGGGAGCACTGGGTGTTACTGGGGGTTGTTGAGGAGCACTGGGTGTTACTGGGGAGCACTGGGAGAGACAATGAAAAATAAAGAGAATAAAAAATAAACGAAATATAAAAGGAAATATAAAATACAAAAGAAAATTTAAAAAAATAAAAGCAAAAACCATAAGTCGATACCATGCACTGCCCATACGCGCACACAACATCCACCACAGAAGCAAACCTTCTTGGGCACCCCGTTTCCTCTCCTCCCGCCCCCCGACCCGTAAATTGCGGGGTCATCACCCCTCAAATGTGAGACGGGGATCCCAAAATGCGGGTGGGGGAACCCCAGGGAGCCGAAAAAGCGGAGGGGGGGCCGCAGTAAGAAAGCGAAGCCGGGCGGTCGGGCGGCGGGGTGGGGGGGGGCAGGCAAGGTGGCGACGGCGGCGCGTGCGCAGTCGTTGGCAAGACGCCGGCGATCACGTGGTAAGTAAGGGCAGCCAGGAGCGGCGGGACCGGCGACGCATGCGCAGTGGCTCTCGTGGCGGTGCAGCGCTCCCCGCTCGAGTAAAGGGCCGGTTCCGGCGGCAGGGCGGGACTGGCGGTCTCCCGTCTCTGGCGGGGTGTGTGTGGGGGGAATAACGTGAAGATTTTTTGGGGTGAAAGCGCAGAAATTAGCGAGGAGGGCCGGTAATTTGGGTAAACTCGGTCACCGGAAGTAGAGAGCGACCGGAAGTCCTCCGAGGCCCCGGCCCGGCAGTCCGCCAAGCCCACAGTAAAGATGGCGCCGCCAGGACCGGAACGACCACACTAAAGATGGCGGCCCCGGCCCGGAAGTTCGCCCCGACGCCACACGCAAGATGGCGCCGCCAGGACCGGAACTTAGCCGAGGCCACACTCAAGATGGCGGCGAGAGGCCCCCGCCCTGGCCTCAGAGAGGCGTCTATCCTGTTGCCTGACCTCCGCCGCGACCCGGACCCCCGCCCCGCGCCCGCAGCGCCGTCTCGCCGCGCCGCTTCCCGCTGTGGGGACGGGGCGGGGCGCGCGGCGGCGCCGGGCGCGGGCGGCAGGTTCGCGGGCGGCGGCAGGCACCGGCGCGGGCAGACCCCTCTCGCGCCGCGGCGCGCCGCGCACGCGCGACGATCCCACGCGGTCGCCGTCCTCCCGCCCCGTTCCGCCCCCTTCCGCTCCGCTCCGCTCCGCTCCCGGTCGGTCCCGCCGTGCCCCGGAGATGCTGTCGGGGCTGCGCCGCCGCCTCCCCCCCCCCCCGGAAGCGACCCACGGCGGCAGATCCGACGTCGGGCTCTGCAGGAGATCGTCGCCGGGGTAAGCGGGGGCCCGGCGGGGGGGCGGCGGCCGCTCTTCTGCCTCTCCCGCGGCCAGCGGGGCCTGCAGGCAGGGGAAGCGACGGGCAGCTTTCTCGCCTCTGCGGAGAAACTTGCACCTGCGTGCCGCCGCAGGGCCGGGTTCGGATGTGCCCTGGCATTGCACACGCACCACACCCCCCCGCGGGGAGGGTCTGCGCTGCCTCGGGGACCCTGTCTGTGCGGCCGGGAGAGAGAAATCCTTTGGGAAGCTGGGCTGGAAACAGCAACTCTGTGAACTGCTCAGCTTTTCCTAGGCAAGGGCAGGTTTTAGGGAAGAAAGGCCCGGACGCGCGAAAGGCGCCGCGGGTCTCGCCAAGGGGGGGGGGGGGCGCGCGGCTGCAGTGCCGCTCCCGGCCGTGTCCGCCAGGCGGCGACTGTGAGGCAGGGCCCGGCGCTCGGGGGCGCTCTGGCAAGCGACGCTTGCCCTGGGAAAGCGGCGGGCTTTGGCCACTGCCGGCCTTCCCCCGCAGTGCCCGGGCTGGCCCAGCGCCTGGCAAAACCTCGTAGGGAAAAGGCAAGCAACACCTGCGGTGGTTCTGCCCTTTCTTTAGCCAGGGACTGGAACACAGACAAAATCAAGGGGCTCTTTGACATGGGCAGGCTCCCAGCATTTTTCAGCCTTCCTTAGCAGGGCATTCTCACCCTCTGAAAAGCTGAAAGGCTTTAACAGCTGGAGACGCGCCTGCAGCTGTGCAGATTAATGGAGTTTCTTTGAGGAAACGAAGGGGAGGGTTTCCTGTTGTGAGCCTAAATACCGAGTCTACTCTGCTTTTTCAATCAGGTGACGAAGCTTATGGAAAAAAAGACCAAGGGCCTCGAGGTGAGTCCATTCTACCCAGTTCTGCTTTTCTGGGATCGGGTTGGGAAAATCACGTGAAATTCTGAAAAGCTTCTCTCCGTGTTTTCTAGTTGTTTTTTCAGCCTTGGTGTAAGTTTCATGTAGAAAAGGGCATAGAATTGTTAGAACAGAGAAACACGACTTTCTCGGGAGAGATGGAAGAAAGGCTGCTGATTCCAGTTCTGCTTTTCTTGTCTTCTGTTAGACTGTCATTTTCTCTCCCCTACTGTTCAAACAGGCAGCAAGTAATTGCTCTGCTGAAGAGTTTGCTGTACTAAGTGTCTGTCAAATCGATGCCTTCAACTCAAGATAGCACCTGCTCCTTAGTTACAAAAAGCTCCTCACGGGAAATTTTCAGGCGTGCCCATAAACCTCCTGGCTGTTTGTTTGGGAGTACAGGGTTTTCTCGTCTGTAACAGAATAGTCGTGGCATTTGCTATGGAATGCTGGTGGCAATCTAGTCAGAAGAGGACCCCGTGCTTCACTAATTTTGCCTTTTTGTTGTTCAGGGTGACTTCTTCCCAGGGATGTTCTTCTTGACCCCCCGGGGCAAACGGAGGTGTCAGCGTCAGGAGCCATCCTAACCGAGGCCCTGGTAGGTCAGTGCTTTTTGTGTGACCGGACGGTGAAGCTGTCTGTGGGAATGACCTGGCTAGTGCTCGGTGTGGTCCTAATTAAGGTGTCTTTTACTCCGTGTTCCCGGGCTCCCTGTTTTCCTTCGGTCGCCGTGGGTGTGCCGGACGCCTCTGGCAGGACTAACCCCGTGGCTTTTCTGTCCAACGTGCTGTGCTGTGCTGTGTGTGCCTGCAGGTAAGAAAAGCGGGGAGTGCAGTCCCTCTGCTTTGCTCGCTGTGTCTCTTGGGGAGGGATTTTGGAGGGGAATCCCAGAGCGATTTGGTTTGAAGGGGACCTTCAAAGGCCAGCCTGCCTTCCGTGGGCAGGGACACCTTCCGCTCTCATCCCCGGCTGGATGCTCCCAGTCCCGTCCAGCCCGGCCTGGAACACTTGCAGGGCTGGGGCAGGCTCAGCTTCCCTGGGCAGTGTGCTCTAATATCTCTGCACTGGCATCCTGAAAAAGGTCGTCAGCGTGTTTTGTTCAACGATGGTAAGCAGGACCCGGGTGAAGAGGACATTCTGTTAGGTGCAGAGGGAAATAATTCTCCTTTGAAGCCAAATGGATTCAGATTTGCACGAGTCTTGTCTGCCTTATGTTTGAATTGCTTTCTATTCTAGGCAGTTGTTTTAAATTAAACTTTTATTTTGTGTCGCCCCCCCAGTATCCTGTCCAAGACAAAGCTACCTTTCCTCGTGGGAATGGACCGGCCGGGCTTTGGCAGTCTGGCCCCTCGAAAGCCTTAAGTGACCTCTTCCAACAGGGGAAGACTGAAGGAAGCGGTGCCAGACAGAACTGGAGTTTCTGGAGAATAAAAGCTGGAAGCGTGCCCCCGAAAATCCCCCCGGCTGGTCAGCGGTCTGACTTGCACGGACCGGTGGCCTTGGCCAGGAGCGGTCCTGCGGGAAGCGCCTTTGCCCAGGCTGTAATTTTAATTTCCATTGGATGCTTGGCAAAGCCCCCCTGGGTGAGCCCCAGTGCCTGGCAGGAGCGGAGCGGGCTTCCAGGGAGGTATTCACCTGGTCAGCGGCATGAGCCATCCTACCTGAGGCCTCGGTGAGTGCTTTTTGTGTGACGGGACAGTGAAGCTGTGGGAATGACCTGGCTAGTGCTCGGTGTGGTCCTAATTAAGGTGTCTTTTACTCCGTGTTCCCAGGCTCCCTGTTTTCCTTCGGTCGCCGTGGGTGTGCCAGACGCCTCTGGCAGGACTAACCCCGTGGCTTTTCTGTCCAACGTGCTGTGCTGTGCTGTGCTGTGCTGTGTGTGCCTGCAGGTAAGAAAAGCGGGGAGTGCAGTCCCTCTGCTTTGCTCGCTGTGTCTCTTGGGGAGTGATTTTGGAGGGGAATCCCAGAGCGATTTGGTTTGAAGGGGACCTTCAAAGGCCAGCCTGCCTTCCGTGGGCAGGGACACCTTCCACTGTCCCCGGTTGCTGCGAGTCCCGTCCAGCCCGGCCTGGGACACTTGCAGGGATGGGGCAGGCTCAGCTTCCCTGGGCAGTGTGCTCTAATATCTCTCCACTGGCATCCTGAAAAATGTCGTCAGCGTGTTTTGGTGGACGCCGGTAAGCAGGACCCGGGTGAAGAGGACATTCTCTGAGGTGCTGGGAGAAGGAGGACTCGTGCGGGCACCTCCAGAGACAGCGGGAACGGGAGCGTGCTGCGGAGAAGGAAAATTCCAGGGGGTGGGTGCTAGGAAATTTGTCCTTCCCTCGCCCTGTGCTCTGCACTCAGCAATGGGTCAAGTGCAGAAGTTTCCTGGGGACCCTGGAAAAGGATGCCGGGTCTGCTAAGAAAAGTGGGGCCAAAGGAGCAGGACCTGGGTCTGCGAGCGTGGGAGAAACAAGGGCCGGGTCATCCTCTGCCTCCGGGAGGGAGTGCAGCAGGAAAGGCCACGGACTAAAGCACTGAAGTGCCGTTCCCCAGGGAGCCCCTGCCCAGCACTGAACTTGCTTCTGCACTTGCTGGCCCTTTCCCAGCGGAGCCGAAGCGTCGGGTGCGGGTGCCGGGGGGATGGAGCTGCCAAGGACAAACTGGGAGGGTGTTTGCGAGGGAAGGGGGGAGAAGGAGCTCTTGACGTGCTTTTTTTCCTTCTTCATCCCACAGAATTGCCACGGGAGGAAATACTTCAGAGGGGCTTCCCTCCGGATAAGCCCGGAATGTGCCAGGAGGTTTCAGCCGGGAGGAAAGGAGCTGTGGAAGAAAAGCAGCCTAAAAATAGCCAGCGGGGATCATCAGGTTTTCCAGCCAAGAAGCACAAGGAGAGAGATGAGGGAATGGGGTTCCAATTCCTAATGATTTGGTGGGTGCAGGAATGATTTGTGTGTGTTTTCCAGTGCCTTTTGATTCGTGAGATGGTTTTAAAATGATGGCTTTAGCAATCAACTAAATCGGAGATGTTGTTTCTGGGAGGAAATGGTGCCAAATAAATGCAGAGTTTTGGGTCAGGTTTTGGGATGATTTGGGTCAGGTTTTGGGGTCAGTTTGGGGTCACTGTTTGGGGTGATTGGGGTCAGTTTTGGGTCAGGTTTTGGGAGGATTTGGGTCAGGTTTTGGGGTCAGTTTTGGGTCAGCTTTTGGGGTGATTTGGGTCGGTTTTGGGTCAATTTTTGGGGAGCACTGGGTGTTCCTGGGGGGTGTTGGGGAGCACTGGGTGTTTACTGGGGAGCACTGGGAGAGAAGATGAAAAATAAAGAGAATAAAAAATAAACGAAATAAAAAAATGAAACATAAAAAACAAAAGAAAATTAAAAAAAAAAAGGCAAAAAAACTAAAAAGGAAATTAAAATGAAAATGAAATAAAAGAGAAAAAAAAAAAGAAAAAGAAAAAAAAAAAGAAACCCCTTCTTGGGCACCCCGTTTCCTCTCCTCCCGCCCCCCGACCCGTAAATTGCGGGGTCATCACCCCTCAAATGTGAGACGGGGATCCCAAAATGCGGGTGGGGGAACCCCAGGGGGCCGAAAAAGCGGAGGGGGAGCCGCAGTAAGAAAGCGAAGCCGGGCGGTCGGGCGGCGGGGTGGGGGGGGCAGGCAAGGTGGCGACGGCGGCGCGTGCGCAGTCGTTGGCAAGACGCCGGCGATCACGTGGTAAGTAAGGGCAGCCAGGAGCGGGACCGGCGACGCATGCGCAGTGGCTCTCGTGACGGTGCAGCGCGCCCCGCTCGAGTTAAGGGCCGGTTCCGGCGGCAGGGCGGGACTGGCGGTCTCCCGTCTCTGGCGGGGTGTGTGTGGGGGGAATAACGTGAAGATTTTTTGGGGTGAAAGCGCAGAAATGAGCGAGGAGGGCCGGTAATTTGGGTAAACTCGGTCACCGGAAGTAGAGAGCGACCGGAAGTCCTCCAAGGCCCCGGCCCGGCAGTCCGCCAAGCCCACAGTAAAGATGGCGCCGCCAGGACCGGAACGACCACACTAAAGATGGCGGCCCCGGCCCGGAAGTTCGCCCCGACGCCACACTCAAGATGGCGCCGCCAGGACCGGAACTTAGCCGAGGCCACACTCAAGAGGGCGGCGAGAGGCCCCCGCCCTGGCCTCAGAGAGGCGTCTATCCTGTTGCCTGACCTCCGCCGCGACCCGGACCCCCGCCCCGCGCCCGCAGCGCCGTCTCGCCGCGCCGCTTCCCGCTGTGGGGACGGGGCGGGGCGCTCGGCGGCGCCGGGCGCGGGCGGCAGGTTCGCGGGCGGCGGCAGGCACCGGCGCGGGCAGACCCCTCTCGCGCCGCGGCGCGCCGCGCACGCGCGACGATCTCAGGGGGTCGCCGTCCTCCCGCCCCGTTCCGCCCCGTTCCGCCCCGTTCCGCCCCGTTCCGCCCCGCTCCGCCCCGCTCCGCTCCGCTCCCGGTCGGTCCCGCCGTGCCCCGGAGATGCTGTCGGGGCTGCGCCGCCGCCTCCCCCCCCCCCCGGAAGCGACCCACGGCGGCAGATCCGACGTCGGGCTCTGCAGGAGATCGTCGCCGGGGTAAGCGGGGGCCCGGCGGGGGGGCGGCGGCCGCTCTTCTGCCTCTCCCGCGGCCAGCGGGGCCTGCAGGCAGGGGAAGCGACGGGCAGCTTTCTCGCCTCTGCGGAGAAACTTGCACCTGCGTGCCGCCGCAGGGCCGGGTTCGGATGTGCCCTGGCATTGCACACGCACCACACCCCCCCGCGGGGAGGGTCTGCGCTGCCTCGGGGTCCCTGTCTGTGCTGCCGGGAGAGAGAAATCCTTTGGGAAGCTGGGCTGGAAACAGCAACTCTGTGAACTGCTCAGCTTTTCCTAGGCAAGGGCAGGTTTTAGGGAAGAAAGGCCCGGACGCGCGAAAGGCGCCGCGGGTCTCGCCAAGGAGGGGGGGGGGGGCGCGCGGCTGCAGTGCCGCTCCCGGCCGTGTCCGCCAGGCGGCGACTGTGAGGCAGGGCCCGGCGCTCGGGGGCGCTCTGGCAAGCGACGCTTGCCCTGGGAAAGCGGCGGCCTTTGGCCACTGCCGGCCTTCCCCCGCAGTGCCCGGGCTGGCCCAGCGCCTGGCAAAACCTCGTAGGGAAAAGGCAAGCAACACCTGCGGTGGTTCTGCCCCTTCTTTAGCCAGGGACTGGAACACAGACAAAATCAAGGGGCTCTTTGACCTGGGCAGGCTCCCAGCATTTTTCAGCCTTCCTTAGCAGGGCATTCTCACCCTCTGAAGAGCTGAAAGGCTTTAACAGCTGGAGACGCGCCTGCAGCTGTGCAGATTAATGTCCTTTCTTTTAGGAAACGAAGGGGAAGTTTTCCTGTTGTGAGCCTAAAGACCGAGTCTACTCTGCTTTTTCAATCAGGTGACGAAGCTTATGGAAAAAAAGACCAAAGGCCTCGAGGTGAGTCCATTCTACCCAGTTCTGCTTTTCTGGGATCGGGTTGGGAAAATCACGTGAAATTCTGAAAAGCTTCTCTCCGTGTGTTCTAGTTGTTTTTTCAGCCTTGGTGTAAGTTTCATGTAGAAAAGGGCATAGAATTGTTAGAACAGAGAAACACGACTTTCTCGGGAGAGATGGAAGAAAAGGCTGCTGATTCCAGTTCTGCTTTTCTTGTCTTCTGTTAGCCTGTCATTTTCTCTCCCCTACTGTTCAAACAGGCAGCAATTAATTGCTCTGCTGAAGAGTTTGCTGTACTAAGTGTCTGTCAAATCGATGCCTTCAACTCAAGATAGCACCTGCTCCGTAGTTACAAAAAGCTCCTCACAGGAAATTTTCAGGCGTGCCCATAAACCTCCTGGCTGTTTGTTTGGGAGTACAGGGTTTTCTCGTCTGTAACAGAATAGTCGTGGCATTTGCTATGGCATGCTGGTGGCAATCTAGTCAGAAGAGGCCCCCGTGCTTCACTAATTTTGCCTTTTTGTTGTTCAGGGTGACTTCTTCCCAGGGATGTTCTTCTTGACCCCCCGGGGCAAACGGAGGTGTCAGCGTCAGGAGCCATCCTAACTGAGGCCCTGGTAGGTCAGTGCTTTTTGTGTGACCGGACGGTGAAGCTGTCTGTGGGAATGACCTGGCTAGTGCTCGGTGTGGTCCTAATTAAGGTGTCTTTTACGCCGTGTTCCCAGGCTCCCTCTTTCCCTTCGGTCGCCGTGGGTGTGCCGGACGCCTCTGGCAGGACTAACCCCGTGGCTTTTCTGTCCAACGTGCTGTGCTGTGCTGTGCTGTGTGTGCATGCAGGTAAGAAAAGCTGGGAGTGCAGTCCCTCTGCTTTGCTCGCTGTGTCTCTTGGGGAGTGATTTTGGAGGGGAATCCCAGAGCGATTTGGTTTGAAGGGGACCTTCAAAGGCGAGCCTGCCTTCCGTGGGCAGGGACACCTTCCGCTCTCATCCCCGGCTGGATGCTCCCAGTCCCGTCCAGCCTGGCCTG
The DNA here is from genome assembly GCF_003945595.2 of Pipra filicauda. Taxonomy (NCBI): domain Eukaryota; kingdom Metazoa; phylum Chordata; class Aves; order Passeriformes; family Pipridae; genus Pipra; species Pipra filicauda. Next base: position 48,866 of record NW_024105121.1, read on the forward strand.
GAACACTTGCAGGGATGGGGCAGGCTCAGCTTCCCTGTGCAGTGTGCTCTAATATCTCTCCACTGTCATCAGGAAAAATTTTGTCAGCGTGTTTTGTTCAACAATGGTAAGCAGGACCCGGGTGAAAATTGCATTCTCTGAGGTGCAGAGGGAAATAATTATCCTTTGAAGACAAATGTAATTCAGTTTTGCACGAGTCTTGTCTGCCTTATGTTTGAATTGCTTTCTATTCTAGGCAGTTGTTTTAAATTAAACTTTTATTTTGTGTCTCCCCCCCAGTATCGTGTCCAAGACAAAGCGACCTTTCCTCGTGGGAATGGACCGGCCGGGCTTTGGCAGTCTGGCCCCTCGAAAGCCTTAAGTGACCTCTTCCAACAGGGGAAGTCTGAAGCAAGCGGTGCCAGACAGAACTGGAGTTTCTGGAGAATAAAAGCTGGAAGCGTGCCCCCGAAAATCCCCCCGGCTGGTCAGCGGTCTGACTTGCACGGACCGGTGGCCGTGGCCAGGAGCGGTCCTGCGGGAAGCGCCTTTGCCCAGGCTGTAATTTTAATTTCCATTGGATGCTTGGCAAAGCCCCCCTGGGTGAGCCCCAGTGCCTGGTAGGAGCGGAGCGGGCTTCCAGGGAGGTATTCACCTGGTCAGCGGCAGGAGCCATCCTACCTGAGGCCTCGGTGAGTGCTTTTTGTGTGACGGGACAGTGAAGCTGTGGGAATGACCTGGCTAGTGCTCGGTGTGGTCCTAATTAAGGTGTCTTTTACTCCGTGTTCCCAGGCTCCCTGTTTTCCTTCGGTCGCCGTGGGTGTGCCGGACGCCTCTGGCAGGACTAACCCCGTGGCTTTTCTGTCCAACGTGCTGTGCTGTGCTGTGCTGTGTGTGCCTGCAGGTAAGAAAAGCTGGGAGTGCAGTCCCT
>NW_024105122.1:0-49514 GCF_003945595.2 Pipra filicauda
CCCCCCCCAAATGTCCCTTAACCTCAATTTTCCCTTTAATCTCCTCCCCCCACAGATCCCTTTGATGCCCCAATGCCCACAAAACCCTTTTTAACTCCCCCATATACACCCCCAACCCCCCTCAAATCCTCAACCAACCCCCCCAGATCCCTTCAAATCTCACCCGGCACCCTGGGACAGGAACACAGTGGGCTGTACTGGGAGGGCACTGGGGAGGGCTCAGTGTCCCAGGACAACATGGCCCAGCTCCAGGAGAGATCTGGGGAGCAGTGAGGAGGTACTGGTCTGTCCTGGTCTGTTCTGGTCTGTCCTGGTTTGTACCCCCAATCCCCAAAGCCCCTCCCCAGCTCCCCCAGGACCCTCTGGGACCCCAAAGCCCCCCAGGCCCCTGACTTGGTCCTGCTGCCCCTTGAGCATCTGCAGCTGCTGCAGAACCAGGCATTTCATCAGCAAATGTGCAGGTGACCCCAAGCTGGGGGTGTGTTGATGTGCTGGAAGGCAGGAGGGCTCTGCAGAGGGACCTGGCCAAGCTGGATCCATGGGCTGATTGCCAGGGGATGAGGTTCCAGCAGGCCAAGGGCCGGGTCCTGCCCTTTGGCCACCAGAAGCCCCGTCAGCCCCCCGGGCTGGGGCCAGAGTGTCTGGAGAGCAGGCAGGCAGAAAGGGAGCTGGGAGTGGGGATGGACAGGAAGCTGAAGAGGAGGCAGAGTGTGGCCAGGTGGCCAAGAGGGCCAATGGCTGGTGGCCTGGCTCAGTGATAGTGTGTCAGCAGGAGCAGGGAAGTGCTTGTTGGGCTGGAGTGAGCGCTGGTGAGGCCACCCCTGGAGTGCTGTGTCCAGCTCTGGGCCCCTGAGTTGAGGAAGGCCCTGGAGGGGCTGGAGCAGGTGCAGAGAAGAGCAGCGAGGCTGGGGAAGGGAGTGGAGCCCAAGTGGTGTGAGGAGAGGCTGAGGGAGCTGGGGGTGTTGAGGCTGGAGAAGAGGAGGCTCAGGGGAGACCTCCTGACTGTCTGCAAGTCCCTGCCAGGAGGTTGGAGCCAGGTGGGGGTGGGGCTGTTGTGCCAGGAAGCAGCAGTAGGACAAGAGGGCTGGGTCTTGAGCTGTGCCAGGGGAGGTTTAGGTTGGATATTAGGAAGCAATTTTTTGCAGAGAGAGTAATCAGGCCTTGGAATGGGCTGGGCAGGGAGGGGGTGGAGTCAGCGTCCCTGGAGGTGTTGAAGGTGAGAGTGGATGTGGCCTCAGTGCCATGGTCTGGGAAGCACGGCGGGGTTGGATCCAGGGTTGGACTTGATGATCTCGGAGGTCTTTTCCAACGTGGCTGATTCTGTGATTCTCTGATTGCCATTCCTATGGCAGCACATGCTTGAGGCTCTATCCCCAGGGTGATAGAGATGTCTGTCCATATCTATCTCCAAGGTTAGTCTGTAAATGTGTGGTGTTAGAAAAGCAGGCTGAGTTCTGGGCTGGTTGTAGAAGGAGAAAGAAGCCCAGAGGCCAGTGCAAGCAGGCAGCCCTGAGCTTGCACCTGATGTCCCCTCCCTGCAGGTTCCTGTCCTTGAGCCCAGGCCCTGAGGTGAGGCTGAGAAGTGGCGCGGAGGTGAGCCCAGAGCTGTCCCTGAGGTGAGGCTGAGAATAAGTGCAAGGCAGAGGTGCTGCTGAGGAAGGAGAGCCCCGTGGTGGGGAAGGCAAAAGCTGTGAGTGCCCATCCCCGAGCAGGTGCTGTGTCCATCCCCTGTGTGCCAGGTGAGCTGGGGCTTTGCTGCAGAGCTGCGGGCGCTGATTTGAGCGTCTCCAAGTGCTGAGATGGTGGGCACCCAGGAACACAAACTGTGCCTGGCCACGGAGCCTGCAAGGAGGAGCAGAGACAGCCCTGGCAGTGTGGGGGGCCAGGTTGTCCCTGTGCCTTCCCCTGCAGGCCCTGTCTGTCCCTGCTGGGCCCCTGTCCATCCCCATCAGGTCCCTGCCCGTCCCCCCGGGCTGAGCTCCCCCCAGGAAGTGCCGTGGAGCTGAAGCTGCTGCCATCCCCCCCTGCAGCCGCTGCCCCAGCCAAGGGAGCAGCAAAGGCAGGGCCAGGAGCAGAGGCAGCAGCAGGGGAGCCCTGGGGGGACCGGGAAGCTCTTGTGTGGGTCAGGAAAGAGGCGCTGGGCACGAGGCCGGGGCTGTGCTGAGCAGGCCCAGCCCTCACATCCCCCCAGCCAACGCCGACTGCCCGGGGGGCTTGGGAGGGACCCCCAGCCCGTGTGCCCCACACTGAGCTGGCAGAGAGAGAGCCAAGGGACAGGGCCACGGGCAGGGCCACGGGTGAGGGACAGGCAGGGCCATTGCAGGGCCACGGTGAGGGCACAGCCTGTGGCAGCAGAGCTGCCCAGGGCCGGGGGCAGCCGGGGGTGTTGGGACCAGCCAGTGCTGGGGCCGAGCAGAGCACGAGGCCTCTTGCAGAGCCCTGGAGCAGCCTCCCACTTGCCAGCCCTGCCCTGGTGGGGTGACACTGTCCCCTCCCTACAGGACACTGCCCCCGAAATCTTCACGGGGGCCTTTTTTTGCCTGTTCCTGGTTGTTGATTCCTGCTGGGGACCTGAGGCACCCTCTGCAATCCCATCCATGGGGCACAATCTCCTCTGTTGAGCTTGACTCACTGGGTTGGTGGCAGAGCCCCGGCGATGGGCGGGGGGATGCGGGTCCCCCCCATGGTGGGGGTTGGTGTTGCTGGGTCAGGCCCCGCCGGCTCCATTGTCAGCCCGGTGCCGGCGGGGGGGACACAGCGGGTTTGGGCCCCCCAGGAGTGCCGGGGGTGGGTGTGGAGCTCAGGAGCTGCCGAGTGTGGAGGGCGGAGCGGGGCGATGGCGGAGCTGGGGGACCCCCGGCAGCCTGGAGGGGGGAGCACGGAGAGGGAGGAGCCCTGGGACCCCCGGGAGCCTGAAACAGGGGGCATGGAGAAGGGGAAGCCTGGACAGTGGGGACCCCTGGGATCCCTGGGACAACAGAGTGGAGAACCTGGAGAGGGGGAATGTCTGGGAACTTGGCATCCTGAAGGCGAGAGTCAGAGGAGAAGGGACCCTTGGAACCCCCAATGCTGCCAGCATCCCTGACTGGGACCCCCAGCATCGCAGAGAGGGAATCTGTTCCCAACCCCAGAGGCGACAGACCAGAGAGGGGTAACTCCTGGGAGAATTTCTTTGGGTTAACCTTCATATTTTAAAGTATTTTCTGGCTGAATCTCAACTTTTTGAAGTTTGGGTGGGCGAGGGTCTTCTTGCATGTTTTGGGAGGGTTTTTGCCTGAATCTCAGAGGTTTGGGTTTTTCTGGGCTGAATCTTGGTGTTTTGGAGGTTTTTATGGTCACAGGATGCCCGGTGAGTTCTAGAGATGGACTTGGGCAGGAGGAACCCCCAAGCCAACGCGCTCAGCCCTTGTTTTCCCCCCATCAGGATTTGTCCTTCCCAAAGCTTGGGCGGGTGGAGGAGGAGGCTGCGAGGAAGAGGAAGATGCCTTGGTCCCCCCAGGCAGGTGAGGAGGAAGTCAGTGTCCCTTTGGGCGGGTGTTGTGCTGGCTCTGTCAGCCGAGCATGGCCCCGGCTGCAGGACAACCCCGCTGGCGCCGCCGTCCTGCCGGGGCCGGAGTTGGGGGGATGTCCTTGGCCTTCCCTGTGGGCCGGAGGCAAATCCCCTGCCTGTCCTTCTTGCTTCCTGCCCCAGGCCCCAAGGTGAGGACGGAGAGCCCGGAGGACAAATCCCCCCGTGAGACCCTGGTGGGAGAGGCCGTTTTGAAGGGCTCCCCGGTGCAGGAAGGCAGCGGGGAGGAAAAGGGCCGGAGATCCCCCCGCAGGAGGGGCTCCAAAGCCAGCCCAGGGTGCTCTGAGGAGGAAAGAGCCAGCCTGTTCCAGGAAGGCGGCCGGAGCTTGAGGCGTAGCTCTGAGCTGGTGGTCCCTGATCAGCCTCCCAGCAGAGAGAAGCCCTTCAGGTGCTTGGAATGTGGGAAGAGCTTCAGCAGGAGCACCAACCTGATCCGGCACCAGCAGATCCACACTGGGGAACGTCCCTACAGATGTGGGGAATGTGGGAGGAGCTTCAGGGACAGCTCCAGCCTCCTCAGCCACCAGCGCATCCACACTGGGGAACGGCCCTACAAGTGCTTGGAATGTGGGAAGAGGTTTCACACCAGCTCCAATCTCCTCCTGCACCAGCGGACGCACACGGATGAGAGGCCCTTCCGCTGCACCGACTGTGGGAAGGGCTTCAACCAGAACTCCAACCTCATCACCCACCGGCGCATCCACAGCGGGGAGAGGCCCTACAAGTGTGGGGAGTGTGGGAAGAGCTTCACCCAGAGGTCTAATTTGACCTCACACCAACGGACCCACCAGTAAGGGAAGCCCTGTGAGTGCCCCGACTGCGGGAAGAGCTTCGACCGTAGAACTGACACGCAGAAAAGGTTTCAAAAGGTCTTCAGGATTTTGAGTATCTGCACTCCAACATCAATTTATTCTTTTTATTATGTGTAAGTTTAACCCCATTTTAGTCTGAAAGCCAAATTCACCATTACCCCATTCCCTGATAACCGTGGGCTGATTCTGACAAGTGAGGCACAAATTACCCACTGCCCAGCAAAAACCAGTGGGGCCAGCCAGTGGTCTCTGCCCTGGCAGCCCAGTTTCCCCAGTCTCATCTCAAAATGACCAGTTACACTGAAGCAAAGGGCACTGGAACCAGTGCAACAAGCCCCAGTCTGACTTTCACACCTGCCCACGTGTCCTGTTTCTGCTGCTCTACAGACTTCCTTGTTTAAAATACAATGGGAAAATGAACAGGTTTTGGGGTTGTTTTGATTTTGGGTTCGGGTGGTTTTTTCCCCCCACTGTTCTCATTAACCTCATTTCAAATCTATTTCGGTGTTTGAAGATGAATTCAAATTTTGAATGATTTTTAATGTTAATGCCTTGACCAAAGTATCAAAACATGAAAAATAAAAAAAAAAACCACACAAAGCTGTCCATTATTGTCACAGTCAAACACTCAGAAGTACTAACATAAGCACAGTGAAAACCCCATAAATAAGACCATTAAAATAATTTTAATATTTATATATTATTATATTTTTACTAAGCTTAACATAAGGAAATTTACTTCCTGACATCAGCTTTCCCCATCTCTCAAAAAGGTAATTTAGTTACATCTTAGTCACCCTTGAAAGGCTCTTTCCAACTGGGTTGGCCTCTGCCTTAGACACTCATGAGATCTGCCAAATCCAGTTTTAAGGGCAAATTTCCCCATCAGGTTCAACTGCATTGGTTGAACCAAAAACTTTGCAAGTAACCCCACAACTTTCATCTTAAACTCTTCTCTCAACCTTGTAAAATAATTAGCAGTAAACAGACCTGGTAATGTGTTATAATTAAGAATTTCTTGTTCTCAGAGTTATTCATACACCAAAAAGATGCCACAGGAATGGCCAAAATATTAATAGCAACTTCTACACTTTGGAAATCTCCATTTGGTTTAAAAGATTTCACAGTTTTGTTTCCTTAGGAATTCAGGCACATTTTACTAACAAGTTTCAATAAAGTTACAAAAACATCTTCCTCCACTAAGACACAGGCAGTCATCCCAACCTGAGGTAGGCACTGAAAAGCCCAATTTTTTTCTTAGCTGTCACGAGTCTTTCATTCCTTCTGCCACATCAATTAGGCATCAGCCCATTTTTCAAGCTGCTGTTACCTACCAGCTCCTGCTTTGGTTTCCAAGCCCAGTATTTTGGCCACGATAAAATCAGGGACCTGGGCAGTCCTGTCAGAATGACAAAGAGCACTGACCCTCCCTGCCAAGGGAGACAAACCATTCCCAACCTTGACCGAAGGTTCTGAAAAAAAATTTACAAAGTTTTTCTCTTCAGTTTTTTGCTGAATACCATTTTATTTGAACATTTATTTTTTTTAAACATTTTTTATATATTTACATTTTTTTATATTTAAGGCGCAGGAATTCAAATTTATATTTGGGTACCATTTTATTCAAATATTTATTTTATTTAAACATTTTTTACGTATTTATATTTTTTTATATATTTAAGGCAAAGGAATCTGAATTTATATTTGGATACCATTTTATTTAAACATTTTATTTAAGCATTTTTTATATTTTTATTTATATTTTTTTAAACATATTTAAGGCATAGGAATTTGAATTTTTTCTGGATACCATTTTATTTAAAAATTTATTTTATTTAAACATTTTTATGTATTTATATTTTTTTATATATATATAAGGCATAGGAATTCAAATTTATATTTGGATACCATTTTATTTAAATATTTATTTTATTTAAACATTTATTTTATTTAAACATTTATTTTATTTAAACATTTTTTACATATTTTACCATCAGATGTTCTGTAAGCACAGCAGTCAAAGCACAAGTCATGTAGGTTTGGGTATTTTTAGCTAAGGCTGTTTGCCAGGTTTCTCAGATTTTGAGAGGAATTCCCAGTGAGATGTGACTTTATTCACAGATGCACTCTTTTTTGGGTGTTAGTTTGAAATAATAAACTTTATTGCATTAAGCAAAGTATGTCAACTTCAATAAAGCTCCTGGTGTTTTCAAGTATTTTCCCTCTTCTCTTAAACAAATGGAAAATAAAAATCGGTGCTTCAACTAAACATTATCTGTGCTCACCAGAGAGGGCAATACTGGATCTTTCAGGATCCACACATTTGGATGCTTTTGCAATTGGTGTTTGAAGCAACTTCTTTTGTAGACAACTGTTTCACCAAGTAAATTAAGGCTTTCACATTCAGCCCCTCCCTTTAGGTAAGGATTACAAACCAGAAAAGGAGGGAGGAATTACTCGGTGTGTAACTGAAAGGCCAAAGTCCTACCCAAGAAACCAGATGTGACAACAGCTCATTTACAACCCAGTGAGAAAACCAACAAAAATGCACACAGAAAGATTCAGGAGTCATGTGAAGGTGAATATAAAAATGGAACATGAGTCACGTGTTTTAGAGATTCGAGCAGATGATTGGGGGCTAGAAAGGCGTCAGTGGATGGCACAGGAAGAGTTTTGAGGAAGAGCTGGAAGGAGAAACATGGCAAGAAATCTGCTGTTCTACACAGACCTGCAGTGGGAAAAACAGTTTAAGACTTCTGAAGGAACAAAGTAATAAAACTCACAGAGCCCAGGAGCAGAAGAGATTCAATACTTGCCAAAAAGCATCAAAACTAAGCTCATGGACACGCATTAAAAACTGAATTCCTCCAATTCATGAATTTTTTGCCTCAGGACTGAACTCAGTGATAAAACTGGTCCGAAGTCACAAAATGTGGCAGGGACAACAAAAGGTCAAGACCAAATTCCTTTTAGTTAAAGAAAATTGGAAAAGATTGTGTTCCCGTATTCATCCAGTAGAGATGAATAATTTTTTAATTATTAATTTTATTTTTTCTACTCAAGCCTACCAACGTTGTGTTTTTTGGACTATGTGAGGAATGATCTGAAGTCTATCAGATCGCAGATTAATTAAAAAAAAAAATAAACCAAACAAATAAAAAACTGTCCTGGCATTACAGGTCACTTTGTGCAAAGCCAGACCTTTCTGAAGGTCTTTTTTTAAAAAGCTAAAAAGTAAATGTTATTAAGGAAGAACAACTTACCAAGCCCTTCAACCAAGAGCAGCTATTTTGCTTACAGTGAGCAAATCAATTCCTCCACACATCTGTAGGGAAAATGGGATATTAAAACACTTGAATTAAAATTAAAAATAATAAAGAAATCCTAAGGACCAAGCATTAGACTGTGAGTATTACACAAGTCCCATCCCTGAATGAAAAAAAAACAAACAACCAAGCATTACAGATGACAGCATATGCTACAAAAGACATTATATAAAACACTTTCAAGTATCACCAGGGAATGTGTTATCAAAGAACCTGTGCAAACCACCCAAGAAATTCAGGCCCCGTCCTGTACACAAATCCCTTGAGAAATTACCACCAGATAAACACAGATAACCATATATTGCTCTTACAAGAAAAGGCAGCTCCAAAGAGCTCAGAAAAGTAAACAAGGGACAGGTAAAACTGCCTTTATTGTAATACCTGTTCAGCACAAACAGCATCAGGGCAATCCAGGAAAGGTGCAGACTATTAAGGCTGAAGTGCTCAATTTTGTATTTAGCATGGAACATGCAGGTCAGCCAAGATCTGCTCCTGACACTGCGGGGTTTAATTTTAATCTTTAATTTTGCTATTTTTTGAAGAGCAGGTCAGTTAAAAGTTGCAGCTTTAGACATTTCAGGATTTAACATCAGGAACACAAGTCTTGGGTCTCACAGGCTCAGTCCCCTCATTATCCTCAGACTGGTCTTGCCTTCATTGTAACAGACTGTGCAATATCTGTGGTTTTGACTCTCTAAACTGAAAATTCCCATGGGATTTCAGATGTGCTCTGTTGTTCTTCAGGTATGAGATCATTTCTAAACACTCTCCCAGATCCCATCAGACAGTTACACAACCAAGTTCCAGAACACACTGACACACCCATTTGCACATCAGCCCTGTTTGCTGCAGGACATCCATCAATTCATAAAAATGTGACCTACACTACAATAACAATGTTCTATCCTTGCCAAGCATCAGCCTTTGTGTTCCCAAAACCAAGAAACAGGCCCCAAAAATCTCCTCTACAAATACCTGAAGTCTCCTGTTCCTGCTGTTACTGTTGTCAAATGTGAGTTCTACAATATCCCCAACCATTAATGCTACAAACTCAGCAAGTACAAAATACAATCAAAGTTTAATGCAGGTTCTCCCTGGTGAAATGGGACATTTAATGAAATGGATTTATTTTCCACAAATACAAGGCATATGTATCTATATACACAGATTATAAAAATTACAAGCCACTTCACAAATAGCCTTGTAGAGAGAAGTGAGGTCCCCCCTGAGCCTCCCCTTCTCCACACAACCAGCCCAGTTCCCTCAGCCGTCCCTCAGCAGACATGTTTTCCAGAGCCTTCCCCAGCTCCGTTCCCTTCTCTGGACACGCTCCAGCCCCTCAAGGGCCTTTTGGCTCTGAGGGCCCAGAACTGGACACAGCACTCCAGGTGGGGCCTCCCCAGTGCCCAGCACAGAGGGGCAATCAGTTCTCTGCTCCTGCTGGCCACACTCTTCTCCACAAAGGCCACCATGCCCTTGGCCTTCTTGCCCCCCTGGGCACACTCTGCCTCATATCCAGCCCCTGTCAAGCAGCACCCCCAAGTCCCTTCCTGCTGAGCAGCTCTCCAGCCCCTCTGCCCCCAGCCTGGAGTGTTCCAGGGGGTTGTTGGGACCCAAGGGCAGGCCCTGACACTTGGCCTTATTGATCCAGCCTGTCCAGATCCCTCTGCAGAGCCTTCCTGCCCTCCAGCACATCCACACTCACACCCAGTCTCCCAAACAGAACAAACTCTGACCACCAGCAGTCCAGGGTGTCAGTTCTGCTGCCCCCTCCTTCCTTCACTCAGAATGGGAAACTCCATCATTTTGGGGTCTCTGTGCCCATCAGCTCCGACCACCACATCCCCCACCAGTCACAGAATCATGGAATGGTTTGGGTGGGAAGGGACCTTAAAGAGCATCTCAGTCCAACCCCCTGCCATGGGCAGGGACACCTTCCACTAGACTCAGAGCTCAGAGCCCCATCCAACCTGACCATGAACACTTCCAGGGATGGGGCAGCCACAGCTCCTCTGAGCAACCTGTGCCAGGATCTCACTACCATCACAGTCCAGAAATTCTTCCTAATATCCCATCTAACCCTTCCCTTTCTCAATGTGAAGCCACTGCCCCTTGTCCTGTCACTCCAGGCCCTTGTCCAAAGTCTCTCTCCATCTTTATGGTTGGCTCCCTTCAGGCACTGCAAGGCCACAATTAGGTCACCCCAAAGCCTTCTTTTCTCCAGGTTGAACAATCCCAATTCTCTCAGCCTTTCCTCACAGCAGAGTTGCTCCATCCCTCTGATCCCTTTTGTGGTCTCCTCTGCACTCACTCCAACAGGTCCATGTCCTTCCTGTGCTGGAGCCCAGAGCTGGAGGCAGCTCTGCAGGGGTGACAACATTACAGCCCTGTGTGTTCCAGCAAGGACACTGTGGAACCTCCTGGAGTAAAGGGGCCATTGTGACACTGTAGGGCCTTCTGGAGCCAAAGGAACCCTGGGACACTGTGGAACCTCATTGAACCAAGGGTTTATTGTGCCATGAAGGGCTTCATGAAACCAAGGGAGCCCTGAGACATTTTGGGACCTCATAGAATCAGGGGCCATTGTGACACTGAGGAACCTTGGGGACTCAAAGGCCATTGTGACACTGCAGGGCCTCATGGAACCAAAGGAACCCTGAGACTTTTCAGAACCTCATGGAATCAAGGGGCCACTGTGACACTGCAGAGCGTCATAGAGACAAAGCGACCCCTGGACACTGTGGACCTCAAGAAATCAAAGGCCCATATTGGCACTGTGGAACCTGATGGAATCAAGGGGCCATTGTGACACTGCAGGGCTCATGGAACCAAAGGATTCCTGAGACACTGAGGAATCTCATGGAACCAAGGGACCACTGTGATATGTGGGGCTCCTAGAACCAAAGGAGTCCTGACACATTTTGCAAACCCATGGAATCAAGGGTCAATTATCACACTACAGAGCCTTATGAAGCCAAATGGACCCTGTGACTCTGTGGAACCTCATGGAATCCAGTGGCCATTCCCACACTGTAAAATCTCATGGATACTGTCAGGTTCCCATTATTAAGACACACCTCTGCCCAAATTCAGCTGCAAAGGAGACCATGTGCCAAAGTCAGCAGTCCAGCTTTGATTTAACAGTAAATAGGAGGGAGAGAAAGAAAGAAAAAGAAAGAGAGAGAGGAAGGGGGTGGTGGGAAGCCAGTGAGAGAGGGACAGAGATGAAGTAAATGTATCACACCATGGAGATCCCTGAGGCTCCCACCGGTCCATCTTCACCCTGCTCTGCTCGGTGGAGGGTCCCCAAGTTGTGCTTCTGGGCTATCACTTTTATACAGCCCAAGCCCTGGGTATTCAGGGGGGTAGATGCTGTTCCCACAGCTTGGGCTGGCACGTCTACAAGGACTTGCTTCCTTTCCCACAGCTTGCCACGGTGGGAGTTTTGCCCGGTGTGCTTCCAGTCTGCAGGTGGGAATCTTTGTCTGGATGGGTTCCCCAGACCTGCCTTACCAGCCCTGCCTTCCTGTTGGGGCTGTCTGCTCTTTCCCACAGTCTGCACAGTGCAATTCTGTCCTGGGGGCTACTTCCAAAGCTTCATCTCCCTTTAGGCCTTGGAATTAAAGCCACCAGTGCTTATGTGTTGTGGTGCCTTATGGGATTTTCCTGCTTTGACAGTGTTTTGAGACAGTTAATTGTGCCCTTCAAGTCCTTCCATGTGCACACACACACACACCACTCTCACCAGTGTCAGGCCCTCCAAAGAACACAAGCCCTGATGATTTGTAGCTCCCACTCCAGTGGTTGGCACTTGGACCTCCCTCCGTACCCAGAGCTCAGAGCTCCCTTGTCCCAGAAAGTTTAAAGAGATTGTGCCTCATTCTGCCAAGACAACCCTTGGAAAAAAGTGTCCCTCTGTGTTTCCTGGGATCAGAGCACTCTATTGTCATCTTCCAAAACCTTGGAGAGGTCCCAGAGATCTCCCAGGAAGGAATTTGGGGCCTCAAGCACATGACCCATATATAGAGGCTGAGGACTCAGGGGTCAGGGGTGCAAAGATTGAGGACAGTAGAGGAGTAGCCTGAGAGGTCTGGAAGGGGGGTGTCAGAGCTGGTGGAGCTTTTCTTCCTGTCAGAAAACAGCCTAAGAAAGAACTAGTGCCACCAAGGGCAGCTGGGGTGGCCTAGACTGGTGACAAGAAGTCAGAAATTGCCCTCTGAGGTCAGTGTTGTGGTGCAATATGTCAGAAAGGAGTCTGGATGAGCCCAAGGCTTTGTGTGTGCAGGAAGAGCCAGGGAGGACGCAGAGATGTCAGTGCAGGAAGGTGCCAGCCAGGTGGGGCAGCCGGGGGGATGACGACAGCCTGCAGGGAAAGGGGCAGGGCATGGACACCGTAGGACAGCCTGGGCTGGAGAGGAGACAGGGAGGGGGAGAAGCTGAAAGGCCCTGACACAGCCACCTTCTGCAGGCCTTTGGCCATGGCTGCTGTCTGTGCCCCTGAGGCCAGGAGGAGGGGAGTGCCCCTTGCAGCCCTGGGGCCTCATGGCCTCCTTGTCCCTGCTCAGCAGCCTGGCAGGTGCCACCCCATGGTCCTGCCCTTGGCATTGCACATCCCACATCCCAGTGCCCCAGGAAGAGCCCTGAGGAATGAGGCAGGGACAGGATCTGCCTTCCCAGGGGCTGGGGTCAGGGCTTGGTCCTCTGGATTAAGGAAACAAGTCAAGGTTTGTTCAGCATCAGAGCCACCTTTCCCTTGCTTGTCCATCCTTGTCATCACTGTCTGCACTTTTCTGCTCTAACTGGAACCTGGGGACACGTTCTCAGTTGTGTCCCTCAGTGAGACTCATTAGCACTACAAGAAACTTCAGTGTTTCAATCTCACTTTGACTTCTTGAAAAGTTGTTTGAACTTCCTCTCAGGGACTGAGTCTCATGTAAACAACATCAAACCCCCTGAGGGTCATTAAATGCCTGGGGCTGTTGCTGTGCTGCTGAGCTGGGCCGGGCTCCTGGCACACAGGGAGCTCCTGGCAAGCAAGAAGAGCTTCAAAGAGACAGCTCTGCTGGTGAGCAGCTCCTCTGCACAGCCCAGCAGGGCTGAGGGCACTGCCTGCAGCACCAAGGGCAGTGGAGTGAGACAGAGAGAAGTTAAAGGCTGTCAGATGTAGAATGATGCTGAGACCTCACTGGGGGAGAACTTTTAACAGATCTTGGCACAGGAAGCCTGTTCATGCAGGGCAATGGGACTGCAGCTTTTAGAGGCACTGCCCACCAACTACAGATTCTCTAAGTGCAACTCTGAGAGTATTTTTAGTGCAGAGGAGGAGGACATGCTCAGAGCTTCAGCTCCCTCTCAGAATATTTCCAAGACAAAGATTTTTATAAGATTAAAGAAATTTCCTGAGATTGTGTTTCCAGTTTCCTACTCTTGAGGAATGGGAGGAATAAATAATTAAGAAAGTATTAATTTTGACAAGTCCTTGAGACATCTGAACTGTGAGTGCTCAGTAGGTCTATCTGAGCTTCCTAATGTGCTTTCAACCACTGCTCTGCCTGTGGGCAGCACCAGCATCACCTCTGCTAGACCCATCAGGACTAGTCTGAGCTGTCATTTTTGCACCTGCAAACGGAATATGACCCCTACCAGTGCAGCCTGTGCTGCTGGGGAAGGAGCTGAGTCTGCTTAAATCAAATGCCATCATAAGGACACTTGGCTGTCTCCCTGAGGTTTCCTTCCAAGCTGTGAATTCCGCTCCAGGATGGAAACCTGTCCCTTAACATCTCCTTGTTATGTGAAACCCCAATAGCACAGTGATGCTATGACAGTGAAAATGCTGTTCAGTAGGGACCCAGTACTGGAGCTGAAGGAAGATCTCCTAGGAAATCAAAAGGCTGTCTGTGTGTGACATGGTGAGTGTGTGTGAAATACAGCTTTGACTCTGTTTAGATAAGTGCATACTAACTGGCCTCTTATTGTCTTCTCTCCTGTGTTGGAAACAAATGCTCAGAGGCAGCAAATGTCCAACAGCAGCTCCCTCACCCAGTTCCTCCTCCTGGCATTCGCAGACAGGAGGGAGCTGCAGCTCCTGCACTTCTGGCTCTTCCTGGCCATCTCCCTGGCTGCCCTCCTGGCCAACGGCCTCATCCTCAGCGCCGTAGCCTGTGACCACCACCTGCACACCCCCATGGGCTTCTTCCTGCTCAACCTCTCCCTCACAGACCTGGGCTGCATCTGCACCACTGTCCCCAAAGCCATGCACAATTCCCTCCATAACACCACAACCATCTCCTACACAGGATGTGCTGCACAGGTCTTTTTACTTTTCTTTTTCATGTCAGCAGAGTTTTCCCTCCTCACCATCATGTGCTACGACCGCTACGTTGCCATCTGCAAACCCCTGCACTACGGGACCCTCCTGGGCAGCAGAGCTTGTGCCCACATGGCAGCAGCTGCCTGGGCCACTGGCTTTCTCTATTCTCTGCTGCACACAGCCAACACATTTTCCCTGCCCCTGTGCCAGGGCAATGCCCTGGGCCAGTTCTTCTGTGAAATCCCTGCCATCCTCAAACTCTCCTGCTCACATTCCTACATCAGGAAAATTGGGCTTCTTGGGGTTAGTGCTTGTTTTTGTTTTGGTTGTTTTGTTTTCATTGTGTTCTCCTATGTGCAGATCTTCAGGGCTGTGCTGAGGATCCCCTCTCAGCAGGGACGGCACAAAGCCTTTTCCACGTGCCTCCCTCACCTGGCTGTGGTCTCCCTGTTCCTCAGCACTGGCACATTTGCCTACCTCAAGCCCCCCTCCATCTCCTCCCCATCCCTGGATCTGGCCCTGTCAGTTCTGTACTCGGTGGTGCCTCCAGCACTGAACCCCCTCATCTACAGCCTTAGGAATCAGGAGATCAAGGATACCTTGAGAAAAATGGTGACTGGATGCTTTTCAGGAGCAATAAAGTGCCTGTTTTCTGGTGCATAGCATTCAGAGTGGGCCTCCTTAATGGCCCAGCCTTCCTGCTCAGGTTTTTCGTGGAGGTCATCAGGTTCTTCTTGCAATAATTTTCTGTGCAATGACATATTATTTTCCAGCTGAATTATAATTTAGTGTCTACCCATTGAATTTGACCCAGAGATGTATAACTGATGAATTGTGCTCGCTGAGTATTTAAACAAAATAAAGGACCCTGCAGTACCTTCTTTGTCCAAGACCCTTCTTCTTAGATGTTCCTAAAGGACAGCACACTGCAGGACAGGGTGTATTTGCAAACAGGAAGGGGACAATAATCCCAGCCCAGCAGCACTGCCAGGGAGCAGCAGGGCTTGGTCTTTGCAGAGCTGCTCTCTTGCCACTTCCACACTGTCCTCCTGAGCCCCTTTCTCGCTGTAAGGCCTGAGTGCTCTCTGAGCACAGTCCTGGGGGCTGGAAGCCCTTGGAGCACAGGCAGGGACAGGCCCTGGGAACTTGTGAAGCAGAGCTGGGCTCCCTTACAGCATCTCCAGGATGCTGTGGGATCTTCTGAGGCCACTGCATGTACTGGGTCACTTCTTCTGTGACCTTGCTCCAGGGCTGGAACTCTCCTGCAGTGCCCCCATGACACTCCTGCTCTCTGCTTTCCAGGTTTCATTTTCAGATCCAGTCTTCCCCTCCTGTTCACAGGGACATCCTGGGAGTGCTTCAGAGCTGCCATCCTGGGGCAGCTCCTGCCCAGCGTGGGCAGGCACAAGGTCTCTCCACCTGCCCCTCTCCCCTCCCCAGTGCCACTGTTTTCTGCAGCCTCCTCATCCTTGCCCAGCACAGCCCTCCTGGCACAGTTGGACACAGCCCTTGTTCTACCCCCTCCTCAGGCACCTGCCCAACCCCCTCAGCTCCAGCCTGATGGCCAGAAACCTTCAGGGCAGGGAGGCACTGGGGAAAGTGCTGAGGAAACCTTTCAGCCGCACTCAAATCCAATTGGAGGGGTTGGCCTCAAAGAAGAAATCCCTTCTCGTTCTCCAGAACCACCAGGACAACCTGTGTTGTGTCCTGGGCACTCCTCTGGAACTGTGGGCTATGGAAAAGGTTTTGGTGTCAGGGCTATTGAGAAGGCTGGGCAGTGTCACTGGGAGACCTCTCCCAAACCCTTGGAAAGGCCAGAGCCACCCCAGAGCTTCCTGGGGCCTTGGCAAAGGCAGACATGGAACCAGTCTGCAAACAGGGCAGCAAGGAGGGTTGGGAGACTTCCAGACTGCTCAGGTTCAGCAGGGAAGGGGATGTGACAAGTCCTCCTGCAGCCATTGCCAGGCATGGGAAGGACAAGGAAGGGATTGCAGAACCCCTGTGGGAGGGAATAGAAGAGGATGTTATGTGCCCAGACTTCATCAAGGCCCTTGACATGTTGTCCTGTGGTCTCCTTATGGCCAGACTGGTGAGAGCTGGACTGAAGAAGTGGAAGATGTGGTGGATTGGATGTTGGCTGAATGAAGAGTGTCAAATAAAATCCATGGTACAAAAGCCTCTTGGCAGTAAGTTCCTGGTGAAATCCCTCAGTGACCAGCCCTTGAACACCACTAGAGAACATCTTTTTTAGCTCTCTGTACAATGGGACAAAATGTATTTTCAAGTCCTTTGTGGATGATGCCAAATTTCAGGGAGCCCTTGAGCAACCTGTCCTGGTTTAAAGACACATATTGGGGCGGGAACTCCAATAAAATGAATTCACTCCTCTTTTATTCCCCACCACTACAGGGAGACAAAATACAAGGAGTTATAAGTGACAAAAAGAACAGTTCACTGACAAGAAATATAACAGCAAAACCAGCAATATCAACAGAACAGTTCAAAGCATCAGCAGAGAGAGAAATTGCCTCCTCTCTCTCCACCCCCCCCGAACTCCCTTTTGTAAACCGATGGAAACAGGGAGGCAGCAGCTCTGCTTGATTCCATGGAGTTCTGGGGAGGCACAGTGGGCCCTTGGTTCTGAGATGTTTCAGAGTTCCTTCTGTTCCAAAGACATCCTGCATGTCACAATGGCCCCTTGGTTCCATGGGATTCCACAGTGTCCCTGCATTCCTTTGGTTCCATGAGGCCCTGCAGTGTCACGGTGCCACTTGATTCTGTGACTTTACAAAGAATCAGAATGGTCCCTTGATTTAAGGCCAACTGCACATGGGGCTGCCTTGGGGGGAGTGTGGGCACCCAGACAAGGGAGTTGTCACCCCCCTGGACTCAGCCCTGGGGTCACCACATCTGGACTGGTCTGTCTGTCTGTGAGGTTCCCCATTGTGGAGGAATGAGGAAGAACTGGAGAGGGTCTAGAGGAGATCTGACAGGATGGAGCTTTTCTCCATATTGGAAATAGAATGAAATCTCCACAAAGAGTAGCATGGAAGGTTCAGCCTGAAGGTGAGGAAAAAGAAATGACACTCAATGGGGACCCTTGTGCTGCAAGAGACACCCAGAGGGAGTCAGGATCAGCCCATGGCTTTGTGTTCCAGGGAACAGCCAGAGCTGGTGCAGAGACATCAGGGAGGGTCTAGAAATGCTGCTGGGAGGGGGTGGGAAAGCAGGAGGGGTGTGTGCAGCCTGCAAGGCCAGAGCAGCAGCAGGGCCAGGGCAGGACAGCCTGCAGGAGAGATGGCCAAGGGCTCTGGCAGGGCTGCAAGGCCCAAAGGCACCCAGGCCTTTGTCCCCTTGCCTCTGGCAGCTGCCTCTGCCACTCAGGCCACCACAAGCCACTTTCCTGGCAGGTTCTGCCCTTGGGTTCTGCCTCGCCCCTCCCTCAGCAGCCTGGCAGGGGTTGCCCAGTTTTGGCCTTTGTTGTTCCTCCCCCTCCCATCCCAGTGCCCCCCAAACAGCCCTGAGCCAGCCGGGAGGGACAGGATCTGCTGGGCCAGGGCCTGGGGCTCAGCCCTTGGCCTTTGTGCTCCACAAAACCAAGGCAGGCTTTGCTCAGCATTGCAGGGGCCTGCCCAGAGCCTTTGTCTGCCTGCACTCCTGGCCTCCAAGGAGCTGCTCCAAGGAGTCCCTGGGGAGGCTTTGGCAGTGCCTGCCCTCAGTGGGGCCCAGCAATGCTTCAAGGCACTTGGACTTTGGCTTCTGACTTCTGCAGCAGCTGCTTCAATCTTCTCTCAGTACCTCAGGATCATGGGCTGGGCTGCAAACACACCGTGGGGCTCATTAAATTCCAGAAATCCCTCAGGATCTCTTTGTCTTCCTTTAATTGTCTTCAAGGCAATTTCAAAACAAGTCTTCAAAGTTTTTACTTTTTTTTTTTTAATTCAAGGATGGATATTTTGTAGTTCAAAGAAGAGGTGACAGAGGTGTTCTCCAAGTGATCTTGATGCTGAGTGTCTCCTCAGGAGATCCACACTGACCCTGGATGATCAACCTTGCTCCTCACCCCCCAACCTCCCCAGTTCTGACATGGCCCATCTTGGACTGACAGCTGATGCAACTCCAAACACACTGTGGGACCCATTAAAACACTGAAAAACAAATTATTTTCATTCCTTTAATTGTCTTCAAGTCTTCAAGACTTCTAGAGCTAATTGGAGTTGTTTTGTAGTTTAGCTAAGGAGGATGACTTTAAAGTGAAAGTCACGAAAAATATATATTTTTTGATGAACGGGAATGATTTACACAGATCCTTGGGATGCAAGAGGGTCAGGGCACAAACGAATTGGATCCAAAGATAAGGGGACAAAAGACATTACTAGCACTTAATCATTGACCAATTGAACAGTTATCAAGTGATTCAATAGCATGTGCTATAAATTTAACAGTGACTGAATTATAGATTCCCAATAACAACATTCCCACCACAGTCAATTCACACCCACACCCAGGCAGAGATGTGTGGACACATCAATAGCTGGGGGTGGAAAGGTCCCTCTCCCAAATTCTCCTTGTTGTCAGGGAAACACTCCCCCAAATCCCTTTGTGTTTCCCAACAGACCAGGGTCACAGCTGGAGGAGTGTTTGTGGAGGGGGATCAGAATTGTCCTGGGCACCAGCGAGGGTCTTTGGAGTGTTGGAAACTGGAGGGTTCCCGAGCTGGGAGAGGCTGCCAGAGGTGTCCCACTGAGAGGGAGGTGCTGGGGAGCTGCCAGGGCCTCCCTCAGCCCCGCTGGTTGTGGGCGCACAAGGGGACTGGCTTTAGTGATCTGCTGAATTTCCATCCTGGTGTCAGGAATGACTGGAGTTTCCAAACTATTTGGGAATTGGATCCAAACTGTTCCATTTGGGCTGTGATTCAGGTAGGGAATTTTCCAAGGTTTTCAAGAGATGACTCCTTATCCTGTGTTCCCCAGCTCTTACACCCATCCAAATCAGCTGGATGGTTTATTGACACTGTGTCCTGAGGGGCAGCACCTCCAATGCCATAGAAACCCCTCCCCCTGGATTAGGAAACCTTTGGAATTCAGGAGGTGTTCCAGTGGAGCATGACAATGAACAGCAATTTCCCTAAAGCCCAGAGCCCAGCAGAACAAAGGCAGGCCCCATCAGTGTCAGAGCAAAGGTCCCCCATCCCTGTGTCCCTGTGGCCGCTGAGGCGGCAGCGCAGGCCCGAGGCGGTGCCGGGTCCCGGTGCAGCCGGGGCAGAGCGGCGGCTGCGCGAGCGGCAACCCCGGCGGTGAGTGCGGCAGCCCCGTGGGAGCGGCGGCTCCGGGCACAGACGCCGGCGGCAGCCGCTGTGGCTCGTGGAACCGAGTGGCCATTGGGACACTGCAGGGCCTCCTGGAATCCAGGGGCCGGTGGGACACTGGGGAGCCTCTTGGAGCCAAGGGAACCCTGGGATATTCTGGAACATCGTGAAATCCAGGAGCCATTGTGACACTGCAGGGCCTCATGGAACCAAAGGAATCCTGGGACACAGTGGAAACTCATGAAATCATCAGGGTCATTGTGACACTCCAGACCCTCATGGAACCAAGGCTCCATTGTGACACTGCAGGATCTCATGGAACCAAAGGAACCCTCAGAGTTTTTGGAACCTCATGGAATCAAGGGGCCATTTCTGACAGGATGCTCTGCTCTCATAATACCTAAACAATGGTCAGAGAATGCAAACAATGCACACTCTCTGTGATGAGTTACTGCTGGTGCCAAGGTGCTGTTTTTAATGTTGAATTATGCTAAACCCAGAATGCTTCATGAAACTTCAAACACACATCCTGCTTTCTGAAGCAGGATTTGACAGAGAAGCTGCTCCCTGGCCTGCAAATATGTCTGGCAGTCAAACCCTTGATAACTATAAAAGCCTCGTCCAACTGTCATGGGGCAGATTCTTCCACAGACTTCCTTGAAGTGTGTGGAGCTTCTGCCATGAAGTAGGGACAGCTCTTCATGGTCACTGCCCAGGGGTTAAGTGAAAGAGAGGGAACTACCCCTTGTCGCTGTGGGGTGAGTTACCTCAGTCTCTGCTTCAGGATTGTTTCTTTTTGCTGGCTTTGATCCAAATGCTTTGATAGAATGACTTTGATAGACTGCACTGTCTAGTGTACACTATACTGCTAGGAGGTTTTGCCTTTTATACTGTGTAGTAAATAATTCTGATTGAGGTCTTTCATCTGTTCACTTGTCTGGTAAATTGTCTGTTCATTTGTCATAATAAATAATTCATTTTCTAGAAATATTTCTGATTTACCATCACTAAAACCTGCAGGACAAAGTGATTGAATCACACCTCTAGAATTCCTTCTATTGAAACAAAACTCTGAGCTTAAGATTGTACCCAGCCACCGCCAGGCTCCTCTCTGAGAAGGAATTTAGAAAGCAAGGGGGTCCTTTCTGCACCTCGTAGCTCAACGAGACGGCTTCTGCCATCAACTTTGACTAAGCCTTCCACCCCCCAGCCCCAAGCCGTGACACATGGGCATGTCCTGTCCATGCAGTGCAAACATGGGCTCCTGAGCTGGTCATTTGCTGTCCCTCCTTGGAGGGAAGAACAGGCCCAATGGCCTGGGGTGAGAGGCCAGTGCTGGGAGCGGCGCTGGCTGTGCCAGGGCACTGCTGGGTGCCCCCACCCTGAGCACTCCCCCCCTTGTGCTGGTCACTGCTGGTTTCCTCTGCAGGGCGTTGTGTTGGGCACATCCTGGAGAGCAAAGTGGAAAGCAGATGGAAGCTTTGAGGCCCTGGCCTGAGGAGATGCCCCTGCAGGATGGCAGTGCTGCTGCAGAGGTCAGCTCTGTGCCAGCAGTGCCCGTGGCTGTCCCTGCCTGCAGTCCCTGGACAGTCCTGCAGCAGGACTGGCACCGACTGCCAGAGCACTGAGGCCTCCAACAACACAGGGCTCTGCAGGACAGTGTGGAAGGGAAGGGAGAGGAGGCCATGGAGGAGAAGGGCTGCTGCTCCCTGGCAGTGCTGCTCTGCTGGGACTCTTTTGTGGCCCAGCTCTGCACAGAGGCACCGACCCTGCAGCTGCAGAGAAGTCAGAGAGGAAAGATGTCAGGCAAACAAGTCAATGCACAGTTCTTTATTTGGTTTAAGCAGTCAGTGAGTACAATTGCCAAT
This sequence comes from Pipra filicauda, assembly GCF_003945595.2. Taxonomy (NCBI): domain Eukaryota; kingdom Metazoa; phylum Chordata; class Aves; order Passeriformes; family Pipridae; genus Pipra; species Pipra filicauda. The sequence continues at coordinate 21,193 of NW_024105122.1, forward strand.
TTGTACAGCCTCTGGGCCTGGCTAGAAAGGCAAACACTGAATTGAAAATGGTGTTTATATGTACATAGAAATATATATATATGTTTATATATAGATATTTATACATGTAACAATTTTTTTGTGTGAACAAATTTTCACAAAAATAACACCCCTACCAGAAGCAAAAAATAGAGAAGATATGGTGGGCCTTTAGTGAAGTCCACAACAGGATTGGTCTTTAATGAGGTCCATAACATGCAGAAGAAGGAGAGTTTATTACTTCTGAAAAACACCCAGTCATGAGTTTCCTGAGGGCATCCTTGAGCTCCTGGTTCCTCAGGCTGTAGATGAGGGGGTTCAGTGCTGGAGGCACCACCGAGTACAGAACTGACAGGGCCAGATCCAGGGATGGGGAGGAGATGGAGGGGGGCTTCAGGTGGGCAAATGCTGCAGTGCTGAGGAACAGGGAGACCACGGCCAGGTGAGGGAGGCACGTGGAAAAGGCTTTGTGCCGACCCTGCTGAGAGGGGATCCTCAGCACAGCCCTGAAGATCTGCACATAGGAGAACACAATGAAAATGAAACAACCAAACCCTGAACAGGCACCAACCACAATAAGCCCAAGTTCCCTGAGTTTGGAGTGTGAGCAGGAGAGCTTGAGAATGTGTGGGATTTCACAGAAGAACTGGCCCAGGGCATTGCCCTGGCACAGGGGCAGGGAAAATGTATTGGCTGTGTGCAGCAGAGCACTGAGAAAGCCAGTGGCCCAGGCAGCTGCTGCCATGTGGGCACAAGCTCTGCTGCCCAGGAGGGTCCCGTAGTGCAGGGGTTTGCAGATGGCAACGTAGCGGTCGTAGCACATGATGGTGAGGAGGAAATACTCTGCTCCAAGAAAGAATATGAGGAGAAAAACCTGTGCAGCACATCCCATGTAGGAGATGGTTGTGGTGTCCCAGAGGGAATTGTGCATGGCTTTGGGGACAGTGGTGCAGATGCAGCCCAGGTCTGTGAGGGAGAGGTTGAGCAGGAAGAAGCCCATGGGGGTGTGCAGGTGGTGGTCCCAGGCTACGGCGCTGAGGATGAGGGCGTTGGCCAGGAGGGCAGCCAGGGAGATGGCCAGGAAGAGCCAGAAGTGCAGGAGCTGCAGCTCCCGCCTGTCTGCGAATGCCAGGAGGAGGAACTGGGGCATGGAGCTGCTGTTGGACATTTGCTGTTCCTTAGCAGAGTATCTGTTTCAGAAAAGGAAAAGACAGGGAACAGTCAAGACAGACCTCTGTGAAAAAGCCACTCCATTTCTAAAAGAAATCAATGTGTCAAATGTCACCAAATGCACTACCAAGGAGTCAGTTTTGCTCTGTTGCAGCTGGACATGGAACTTTTTTGATAGAGCTCTCAGACACACAAGGAATGGCAGATACAACAGACCTTGAGTATAAAAGTTCCATCTCTACACCCATGACTCAGAAGAGCTGTGGCTGCAGAGCAGAAGCTTAGTCTGAGTTTAGAATAATTGTTACTGTGGTTTTTATTTTTACCATCATACCTGGGGAAGGCTCTTTTCCACTGCAGGAATCCTCATTTCTATGACCCAGCACACAGTGCCCAGCAGAGCTGCAGGGAAGGGCCCCCAGAGTTGCCTGAACACCCCTTTCCCCAAGTCTTGGGGGCACTTCCCCCCCAATCCCTGCCCAGGGCTCTGCTGCCTGGAGCTGTCCCTGCCAGCAGCTGCTTCCATGGGCCCAGGGCTGAAAAAGTGACACTGATGCTGTCTATAAGACAGTTTTGATGTCTGACACTCTCAAGTTCAATCTCCTCTAAGCTAACAGAGTTCAAGTTTCAGTGTCTCCTCCTGTGCTCAGAGATTGATTTCTCTGTCACAGTCAGCACCCAGACAACCCAGAGTATAACACTGAAAGAACTGGTTCATTCTCTTGAAGGTACCTCCTGTCTGTCTGTGCCTCTTGCAAATACCTTCTGGGAAATTTCCTGCTTTGATCTGGAGCTGTGACCAGCCCTCATCCCTGCAGCCCACTGTGGAGATCAGAAGGACTCTGCCCTGCTCTGCCCTCCCAGGAGTTGTTCCTTCCCCACAGCCCTTCTCCCCCAGCCCCGTGGCAGCTCCTTGGCCGGGCTGAGAGCTGCCCCTGGCAGGCAGCAGAGTCCCTGCCCCAGCACACAGAGCCCTGGGGGCAGGACCCTGCTCTGCCCCACAGCCCTGGGCACCCCTGGCTGCACCCCCACCTTCCCACCCCACAGCCAGCCCTGGCACAGGGAACCTTCTGGCCCTGGGCCTCTGAGGGGGCAGCAGCAAGTCCTGCTCTGCAGCAGCTTCTCCTGCTGCACCCCAGCAAATCCAGCAGAGCCATCCTGACAGCTCCTGCCACTGGGGGCATTTGGCAGCTGGGAGAGGCACTTGCAGGAACTCACCTGCACTGCTCTGCAGCCACAGCCTGAGGCTGGCAAAGGGCTGGCAAGGTTCCTGCCCTGAGCAGCTCTGCCCTGTCCTCCCAGCCCAGGATCCCTTGAACCTCCTGCTCCCTTCTCCTCTCTGCCCTTGCTGCCTGCAGCTCCTGCCCTGCTCTGCCATATGGCCACTTCCTCTGCACTGCAGCAACTGGGAGAGTCCTGCTGAAAGATCCTAGAAGCTGTGGGATGTGGCAGCTTTAGGAGATGCCTCCAGGAAGGCAAGTTGAACTTTCCTACAGCCAGAAAATTCTTCCTTCAAATCCTGAGAAGGTTTCTCCTGTTATGAGAGCTCAGTCACCTCCCAGCCTAGGCTGCCTCTCATCTCTCTGCCTTCTCTCCTGTGCTCTGGGTGCTGCAGGCAGTGCCCTCAGCCCAGCTGGGCTGTGCAGAAAAGCTGCTCACCAGCAGAGCTGTCTCTTTGAAGCTTTTCTTGGTTGCCAGGAGCTCCCTGTGTGCCAGGAGCCCGGCCCAGCTCAGCAGCACAGCAACAGCCCCAGGCAGCCCTTTCTCTGCCCCTCTGGGCTCCCTCCAGCTGTCCCTGGGGCTCCAGGGGAACCTGCTGGCACACAGCTGAAGGAAATAATGATGTGCCTTCTCTCAGCTGGGCACAGACACTTCTTTCAGCACTGTCATTTCTCCAAACAGACACAGAGTTAACTTCAAGAGGCCCCTTTTCATGTCCCATCATTAGACAGGAAACCCAGACAGTGCCCAGGAGGGATCTCCTTCACCTGCACTGAGGGAAGGGACTCAGCTGAGTCAACGGAGGTGTCTCCTTGTGGCTCTGCAGACCTGGGGCCAGAAGGACACTCAGCTCCCTCCACAACCCCCATGGGCTGGGATTCCTCCTGCCCCACTTCAGTGGGCCCAAAACAGGCACCTGCAGGTGACTCCTTGTCCCAGCTCCCATGGCAATGAATGAAGACCAAAGCCAGGAGTGACCTGCTGGGACACAAAGCCCTGGTTCCTTCTGAGGGGTCAGAGGTGACCGAGATTCCTGCTGGGAACTGCAGGCTCCAATGGAGCAGTTCCTAGGGACAGGGCAGCAGCTGTGGGATCTTCTTGGAGGCTGCTGGGGCATTGCTTTGGCCAACTTCAGTGGCAGAAGGTGCCCACATGTAGGACAGGGGAACCTGTCACTGTTCCTTCTGTCCAGGGCAGCCCCTAGAGGTGTTCAGGTGACCAAATGGAGTCAGGTGGCACAGGGAGAGAGGTCTCTCTCCTGTTCTTTATCAGGGTATTTTCTATATGTCCTCAGAGTACAATGGCCATTGTCTCCTGGACATCCCTTCACTACTAAACCTAATTCAGGGCAGCAGAGCCTGGATTGAACAGCCAAAGAGGGGCCTGTAGTGCCAGGGGAGGTGCCAGGGCTCTGCAGCACAAGTGCAGCAGCTGCCCTGGACAGCACAGGGCCTGTGCAGGGACCCCGTCCCCATTCCCAGCAGTTGTGGGACAGGCACCACCCAGGGCTTCTCAGACACATTGGGGGCCTTTGGGGCAGGGAGTGAATCCCAGCCCTGCAGGGACACAAAGGCTGTCCCTTCTCTGCCCAGCCAAGGCCGGGCCAGGCACGAGTCCAAATCCCATCAGCCCAGGCTGTCCACACTTGTTCCCTCCCTCTGCTGGCTCTTCTCTCCCCCAGCATTTCAGCAGCATGTGCTGATCTCCTCAGGGATCAGGCCTGGGATTTTCCCCCGGGCCTGAGTCCCAGCACGTCCACCCCCAAGGCCATTGTCAGCAAAGCCTCTGCACAGCCCAGCTCTCGGGGCTTTCAGAGCAGCTTTCCCCACTGCAAGTCTGTTCTTACCCCGGTGCCCCCACTGAGGGGCTGCAGCCAGACAGGCCCCAATGCCCTGCGTGTGGGGCACAGGCAGGAGGAGCTGCAGCCCCAAGTCCCTCTTCATTCCACTTGCAGGCAATAACAGCCCAGGCCTGCTGAGACAGTTCCCAGGTTGCAGGGCTGTGATGGGTTGGGAGAGAAGGCCAAGGAGACACAGGAGAGAAAGAGCAGGAGAGAGGTGTCCTCAGCGGGAAGGAGCTTCTGGGACCTGTGCAGCTGCTCTAGGGGATGAACAACTTGGGTGAACTTTTATGGGTGAGGGTCAGAGGAGAGAGTGGTTTGGGTGACGTGGAGTGAGACAAAGAGCCCATTCCAGTTGTCTTTGATAACCCTGGAATTCACTGGAAAGGCACCACGACAGGATGCAAAGAGTCCCAGAGGTTTGTGCAGAGTCTTGGTGAAGACACCCCTTGGGACACAGGCCTTTAGAGCACAGCTGGCAGGTTGGTGGACAAGAGGGAGGCTCATCTGCATCTGCTTCTCTCCAAGAGGAACCAAGAGGTTACCATAGTAACTGACTGTAGCTATGGGAATGTATGCTGGTTGCCATGGTAACCGACCATAGCAACAGGAATGTATGCTGGTTGCCATGATAACTACCCATAGCAATGTAAATGTCTGATGGTTGCCATGGTAACTGACTGTAACAACAGAAATGTGTGCTGGTTGCCATGGTAACCGACCATAGGAATGTGACTTTATGATGGTTGCCATGGTAACCGAGCATAGCAATGCGAATCTGTGATGGTGCCATGGTAACAAACCGTTACAATGGAAATATGTGATGTTTACCATGGTGACTGTAGCAACAGGAATGATTGATGCTTGCTGTGGTAAATGACCGTAGCAATGGGAATGTATGATGGTTGCCATGGTAACTGACTGTACCAAAGGGAAATATGATGGTTGCCATGGTAACTGACCATAGCAATTTGAATGTATGATGGTTGTCATAGTAACTGACCACAGAAGCGGGAATGTATGCTGGTTACAATGGTAAACGACCGTAGCAATGGGAAGTATGATGGTTACCATGGTAACTGACTGTAGAAATGGGACCGTATGCTGGTTGCCATGGTAATCGACCATAGTAGTAAGAATGTATGATGGTTGCCATGGTAACTGACTGTAGCAACTGAAATGTGTGATGGTTGCCATGGTAACTGACTGTAGAGAAAACTGTATGCTCGTTGCCATGGTAACTGACCATACCAACGGGAGTGTATGATGGTTGTTATGGTAACTGACTGTAGCAATGGAAATGTATCCTGATTGCAGGGTAACTGACCATAGCAACAGGAATGTATGATGGTTACCATGGTAACTGACTGTACCAGTGGGAATTATTATGGTCCCTGTGTTAACTGACCGTAGCATTGGACATGTATGCTGGTTGCCATGGTAACCAACCATAGCAATAAGACTGTATGATGGTTGCCATGGTAACAGACGAAAGCAATGGAACTGTGTGATGGTTGCCATGGTAACTGACTAACACAATGGGAAATGCATGATAGTTGCCATGGTAACCAACCATGGTATAAAGAATGTATGCTGGTTGCCATGGTAACTGACTGTAGCAATGGGAATGTATGCTGGTTGTCATGGTAACTGACCGTAACAGTGGGAATGTATGCTGGTTGTCATGGTAACTGATGATAGCAATGGGCCTGTATGATGGTTGCCATGGTAACTGACTGTAGTAATGGGAATGTATGATCTTGCCATAGTAACTGACAGTAGGAACGGGAATGTGTGATGGTTGCCATGGTAGCCGACTGTAGCAACACGACTGTATGCTGGTTGCCATGGTAGCTGACCATAGAAACTGGAATTCAGATGGTTTCTGTGGTAACTGATCATAGAACATGGCTAAATGATGGTTGCCATGGTAACTGATTGTAGCAGTAGACTGTATAATGGTTGCCATGGTAACCGACCACAGCAATGGGGATGTGTGATGGTTGCCATGGTAACCAACTACAGCAATGGGAATGTGTGATGGTTACCGTGGTAACCGACCAGATAAATGGGAACGTATGATGGTTGCTATGGTAACCGACCATAACAGTGGGGATGTATGGTGGTTGCCATGGTAACCAGAATGTAGGATGATTGCCTTGGTAACTGACCATAGCAATGGGACTTTATGATGGTTGCCATGGTAACCGACTGTAGGAATGGGAATGTATGATGGTTTCCATGGTAACTGACCATGTAAGTAGTAGTAGCAAGTGTATTGTATGTTGGTTACCATAGTGACCAACCATAGCAACGCGACGGTATGATGGTTGCCATGGTAACTGATAGTAGCAGTGGGACTGTATGATGGTTGCCAGGGTAACTGACTGTAGAAATGGCAATGTATGATGTTTCCTATGGTAACTGACAGTAGGAATGGGAATGTATGATGGTTGCCATGGTAACTAACTGTAGCAACGGGAATATATGCTGGTTGCCATTGGTAACTGACTATACCTGTGGGAAGTATGATGGTTTCCATGGTAAGTGACCGTAGAAATGGGAATGTCTGGTGGTTTGCCACTGGTAATCGACTGTACCAGTGGGAATTATGATGGTTTCCATGGTAACTGACTGTAGCAATGGGAATGTATGCTGGTTGCCATGGTAACTGCCCATAACAATGGAAATGTCTGATGGTTGCCATGGTAACCGACCACAATGATGGGAATGTATGATGGTTGCCATGGTAACTGATCGTAGCAATGGGAATGTATCATGTTTGTCATGGTAACTGACCATAGAAACGGGAATGTATGATGGTTGCCAAGGTAACTGACTGTACCAATGGCAATGTATGATGGTTGCCATGGTAACTGACCTTGGCAATGAGACTGTATGCTGGTTGCCATGGTAACCAACCATAGCAGTGGGAATGTATGATTGTTGCCACGGTAACTGACTGTAGCAATGGAAATGTGTGATGGTTGTCATGGTAACTGCCCTTAGCAATGGAAATGTATGGTAGTTGCTGTGATAACTGACTGTGGCAATGAGAATATATGCTGTTTGCCATGGTAACTGACCACAGCAGTGGGAATGTATGGTGGTTGCCATGGTAACTGACTGTATCAATGCGACTGTATGATGGTTGCCATGGTAACTCACCGTAGCAATGGGAATGTGTGATGGTTGCCATGGTCACGGACTGTAGTGACAGGAATGTATGATGGTTGCCATGGCAACCAACTGTAGCAATGGCAATGTGTGATGGTTGCCATGGTCACCAACTGTACTTACAGGAATGTATGATGGTTGCCATGGTAACTGACTGTTCCAGTGGGAAGTATTATGGTTACCATGGTAACTGACTGTACCATTGGGAAGTATGCTGTTTGCCACAGTAATTGACTGTAGCAATGGGAATGTATTATGGTTGCCATGGTAACCAACCATAGCAATGACAATGTATTATGGTTGCCATGGTAACTGACTGTGGCAATGAGAATGTATTCTATTTGCCATGGTACCTGACCATAGCAATGGGAATGCATGCTGGTTGTCATGGCAACTGTGATTTACTTAGACTATGAGCATGATATTTTCATCTGCAAAAACATTAGTGAGTGCCCAGAGATCTCCCAAGATGGGGTTTAAATGTCTCAAGCACATGAGCACTAGAGAGGGGCTAAGGAGCTGTGGCCTCACTGGTGTGGAGACTGAGGACAGCACAAGACAGCCCTCAGAGGGCTTGAAGGGTGGATTTAGAGATGGTGGATCCTTTTGTCAGAGCAGAAAGGAGCATGAGAAAGAAAGAATTAATGCCAAGTGCAGCTGGGGAGGTCCCAAGTAGACATGAGTGTATCGGGGAGGGGTTACTTTATCAGGGAAAAGGTCCGAGATATACAGACACGAAAAACGGACACCGTTGCTAGTTCAACAGAAAAAAACAATATTTATTACGAAAAGGTGGCCAAGAAAATGAACAAACCCAAAAGGGAGGAACGAGGAGAGGAATAAGCCCCCAGCACGATCTCCCCAGTTACCCAGCTGTTGCCCATAAAGTTATCTTACCAACCTAGCATACCTATAATTACCCATAGCAGGAGCAGCATCCTCGGAGAGTCAGTAAGTTAACAAGCTGGTAAGCGCCAAAAGGCAACGTTGTCCTTGAAGTAAACTAGCTCTCGCCAAGGAAGCACTATCTGCTTTTTAAACAATTAATTGAGAGACCACAACCTCCCAGGTGTGGCCAGCACCGCCCCGCCAGAGGCCCTCAGTCCCACCCCCGGTTATGTCAGTGCATCTCTTCTGTGCACGTGTGAGAACGTTGGAAATCCACACACGCATGCACAGAGTGTTTTGGGGGTCTACCTTAACTGAGTCTGGGGTCAAGCCTTCCTCACTTCATCATCACTTTCTCCTCCAAATGCCCTTGACGGAAAAGTAACCAATCACAGAACACCAATTTAAACAGTTTATACAAAAATCTCTCTTCAAGGACAACTTTCCCATTTATCAGTGCTTGCTTTCCCATAACTTGGCAGGGAAAGAGCAAAGCTTTCACAGGTGGCAGGGCCAAACACAGACCAAAAGTATCAGCATAAATTCCCCCTGGTACACATGAGGAAAAAGGAATTTCACTCCATGGAAAATGCTGTGCTGGAACACGTCACCCAGAAAGAGTCTGGATGAGCCCAAGGCTTTGTGTGTGCAGGAAGAGCCAGGGAGGACGCAGAGATGTCAGTGCAGGAAGGTGCCAGCCAGGTGGGGCAGCTGGGGGGATGACGACAGCCTGCAGGGAAAGGGGCAGGGCATGGACACCGTAGGACAGCCTGGGCTGGAGAGGAGACAGGGAGGGGGAGAAGCTGAAAGGCCCTGACACAGCCACCTTCTGCAGGCCTTTGGCCATGGCTGCTGTCTGTGCCCCTGATGCCAGGAGGAGGGGAGTGGCCCTTGCAGCCCTGGGGCCTCATGGCCTCCTTGTCCCTGCTCAGCAGCCTGGCAGGTGCCACCCCATGGTCCTGCCCTTGGCATTGCACATCCCACATCCCAGTGCCCCAGGAAGAGCCCTGAGGAATGAGGCAGGGACAGGATGTCCCTCCCAGGGGCTGGGGTCAGGGCTTGGCCCTTTGGATTAAGGAAACAAGTCAAGGTTTGTTCAGCATCAGAGCCACCTTTCCCTTGCTTGTCCATCCTTGTCATCACTGTCTGCACTTTTCTGCTCTAACTGGAACCTGGGGACACGTTCTCAGTTGTGTCCCTCAGTGAGACTCATTAGCACCAGGAGAAACTTCAGTGTTTCAATCTCAGTTTGACTTCCTGAAAAGTTGTTTGAACTTCCTCTCAGGGACTGAGTCTCATGTAAACAACATCAAACCCCCCTGAGGGTCATGAAATACCTGGGGCTGTTGCTGTGCTGCTGAGCTGGGCCAGGCTCCTGGCACACAGGGAGCTCCTGGCAAGCAAGAAGAGCTTCAAAGAGACAGCTCTGCTGGTGAGCAGCTCCTCTGCACAGCCCAGCAGGGCTGAGGGCACTGCCAGGGCAGCTCAGGGACACCAGCAGGGCACAGACAGAGCTTCAAGGGGCTCAGCACTGGCAGGAGGGCTGAGAGCTCCCTGCAGGAGGAATCTTGGCAGAGCTGCACATGGTGAGTCTGTGGCTGCAGGGCAGTGCAGGGGAAGCTCCTGGAGGCATCTCCTAAAGCTGTCCTAGCCCCATCTGATGGGATGGGTGAGCAGGGGCTGTTTTGGGGCACTTTGGAAGAGCTGTGAAGCCGGGGGTGCAGGCAGGGGTGCCCAGGGCTGTGGGGAAGAGCAGGGTCCTGCAGCCCAGGGTGCTGTGCTGGGCAGGGACTCTGCTGCCTGCCAGGGACAGCTCTCAGCCGGCCCGAGGAGCTGCTCCCAGGGCTGGGGGAGAAGGGCTGTGGGCAAGGAGCAAACCTGGCAGGGGAGGGAGGATCTTTTCGGTGTCTCACTGTTGCAGGGTCAGACCTGTTCACAGATCACTACATGATACTGAATGGAGAATTTTTTGCAAACCTCAGAAAAGACGGAGCTACAGGAAAGGAATTAGTCCTGAGGTGTGTTTCCTGCTTAGGCATTGTAGCAGAGACATTGTTCTCTCAGTTTAGGAGGCTGCACTGAAATTCCAACTCTTTTACTCTCAGAGATGAATATTTCAGGCAGTCTCAGAAATGAACACAGGATCCTGGGCAGTGCTGAGCCTTCCCTTGGGGGTGGGCACTATAAACTGAGTCCTTGGCGGTACATGACCAGAGCTGCTGCTCCTCACAGCACCCTCAGAAAACACAAACCAGATAAAAGAAATACCCTGAAAATTGCACCAGCTTTGCTGAGAAGGGGCTGTCTTAATTGTTCCCTGTGCTTTCCTTTTCTGAACAGACCCTGTCCTAAGGAGCAGCAAATGTCCAACAGCAGCTCCCTCACCCAGTTCCTCCTCCTGGCATTCGCAGACAGGAGGGAGCTGCAGCTCCTGCACTTCTGGCTCTTCCTGGCCATCTCCCTGGCTGCCCTCCTGGCCAATGGCCTCATCCTCAGCGCCGTAGCCTGTGACCACCACCTGCACACCCCCATGGGCTTCTTCCTGCTCAACCTCTCCCTCACAGACCTGGGCTGCATCTGCACCATTTTCCCCAAAGCCATGCACAATTCCCTCCATAACACCACAACTATCTCCTACATGGGATGTGCTGCACAGGTCTTCTTCTTTGCCTTTTTCATGTCAGCAGAGTATTTCCTCCTCACCATCATGTGCTACGACCGCTACGTTGCCATCTGCAAACCCCTGCACTACGGGACCCTCCTGGGCAGCAGAGCTTGTGCCCACATGGCAGCAGCTGCCTGGGCCGCTGGGTTTCTCAATTCACTGCTGCACACAGCCAATACATTTTCCCTGCCCCTGTGCCAGGGCAATGCCCTGGGCCAGTTCTTCTGTGAAATCCCACACATCCTCAAGCTCTCCTGCTCACACTCAGGCTACCTCAGGGAAATTGGGCTTCTCTTGTTTACTGTCTCTTTAGGACTTGGTTGTTTAATTTTCATTGTTTTCTCCTATGTGCAGATCTTCAGGGCTGTGCTGAGGATCCCCTCTCAGCAGGGACGGCACAAAGCCTTTTCCACGTGCCTCCCTCACCTGGCTGTGGTCTCCCTGTTCCTCAGCACTGCCATATTTGCTGACCTGAAGCCCCCCTCCAACTCCTCCCCATCCCTGGATCTGGCCCTCTCAGTTCTGTACTCAGTGGTGCCTCCAGCACTGAACCCCCTCATCTACAGCCTGAGGAACCAGGAGCTCAAGGATGCCCTGAGAAAAATGATGGCTGGATGCTTTTCAGGAGCAATAAAGCACCAGTTTTCTGGTGTGTAGCATTCAGAATGGGACTCCTTAATGGCCCAACCTTCCTGCTCAGGTTTTTCGTGGAGGTCATCAGGTTGTTCTTGCAATAATTTTCTGTGCAATTAAATATTGTTATGCATCTGCCTTCTAATTTAGTGTCTACTCATTGAATTTGACCCAGAGATGTATAACTGATGAATTGTACTCTCTGAGTATTTAAACAAAATAAAGGACTCTGCAGTGCCTTCTTTGTCCAAGACCCTTCTTCTCAGATGTTCCTAAAGGACAGCACACTGCAGGACAGGGTGTATTTGCAAACGGCAAGGGGACAATAATCCCAGCCCAGCAGCACTGCCAGGGAGCAGCAGGGCTTGGTCTTTGCAGAGCTGCTCTCTTGCCACTTCCACACTGTCCTCCTGAGCCCCTTTCTCGCTGTAAGGCCTGAGTGCTCTCTGAGCACAGTCCTGGGGGCTGGAAGCCCTTGGAGCACAGGCAGGGACAGGCCCTGGGAACTTGTGAAACAGAGCTGGGCTCCCTTCCTGCATCTCCAGGATGCTGTGGGATCTTCTGAGGCCACTGCATGGACTGGGTCACTTCTTCTGTGTCCTTGCTCCAGGGCTGGAACTCTCCTGCAGTGTCACCATGACACTCCTGCTCTCTGCTTTCCAGGTTCCATTTTCAGATCCAGTCTTCCCCTCCTGCTCACAGGGACATCCTGTGAGTGCTTCAGAGCTGCCATCCTGGGGCAGCTCCTGCCCAGCGTGGGCAGGCACAAGGTCTCTCCACCTGCTCCTCTCCCCTCCCCAGTGCCACTGTTTTCTGCAGCCTCCTCATCCTTGCCCAGCACAGCCCTCCTGGCACAGTTGGACACAGCCCTTGTTCTACCCCCTCCTCAGGCACCTGCCCAACCCCCTCAGCTCCAGCCTGAGGGCCAGAAACCTTCTGGGCAGGGAGGCACTGGGGAAAATGCTGAGGAAACCTTTCAGCTGCACTCAAATCCAATTGGAGGGGTTGGCCTCAAAGAAGAAATCCCTTCTCGTTCTCCAGAACCACCAGGACAACCTGTGTTGTGTCCTGGGCATTCCTCTGGAAGTGTGGGCTATGGAAAAGGTTTTGGTGTCAGGGCTATTGAGAAGGCTGGGCAGTGTCACTGGGAGACCTCTCCCAAACCCTTGGAAAGGCCAGAACCATCCCAGAGCTTCCTGGGGCCTTGGCAAAGGCAGACATGGAAGCAGTCTGCAAACAGGGCAGCAAGGAGGGTTAGGAGAGTTCCAGACTGCTCAGGCTCAGCAGGCAAGGGGATATGGCAAGTCCTCCTGCAGCCATTGCCAGGTATGGGAAGGACAAGTCAGGGATTGCAGAACCCCTGTGGGAGGGAAAAGGGGATGTTTTGTGCCCTTGACATGGTCTCCTGTGGTCTCCTTATGGCCAGACTGGTGAGAGCTGGACTGAAGAAGTGGAAGATGTGGTGGGTGGGAAATTGGCTGAATGAAGAGTGTCCAATAAAATCCATGGTACAAAAGCCTCTTGTCAGCAACTTCTGGATGAAATTCGTCAGTGACCAACCCTTGAACACCACTGTAGAACACTTTTATTAGCTCTCTGTACACTGGGACAAAATGTGTTTTCAAGTCCTTTGTGAATGATGCCAAATTTCAGGGAGCTCTTGAGCAACCCCTAGTTTAAAGACACATATTGGGGCAGGAACTCCAATGAAATGAACTCACTCCCCTTTTATTCCCCACCACTATAGGGAGACAAAATACAAGGAGACATAAGTGAAAAAAGAGTTTACTGACAGGAAATATAGCAGCAAAAACAGCAATACCAACAGAAGAGTTCAAAGCTACAGCAGAGAGAGAAATTGCCTCCTCTCTCCCCCCCGACCCAACTCCCTTTTGTAAACAGAAAAAAACAGGGATAAACACATGCCTCCCTTCCCCGTTTTCCCCCTGAATGAACAAAGAACAAAAAACAAAACCATGAGAAAGAGGGGGCAAAGCAAAATGTGGGAAACTCTCTGGTCTGAGATCAGTTGTGCTGCCCAAGAACACGCTGACTCCAGAGGTGTCCAAGCAGGGCAGAGCCGGCGACTCCGGTCCGTGCGGCGGCGGGGGGGAGGCAGCGGCTCTGCTTGATTCCATGGAGTTCTGGGCAGGCACAGTGGCCCCTTGGTTCCAGGAGGTTCTGAGATGTCTCAGGATTCCTTTTGTTCCAACGAGACCCCGCATGTCACAATGGGCCCTTGGTTCCATGAGATTCCACAGTGTCCCTGCATTCCTTTGGTTCCATGAGGCCCTGCAGTGTCACGGTGCCACTTGATTCCGTGACATTACAAAGAATCAGAATGGCCCCTTGATTTAAGGCCAACTGCACATGGGGTTGCCTTGGGGGAAGTGTGGGCACCCAGACAAGGGAGTTGTCACCCCCCTGGACTCAGCCCTGGGGTCACCACATCTGGACTGGTCTGTCTGTCTGTGAGGTTCCCCATTCTGGAGGAATGAGGAAGAACTGGAGAGGGTCTAGAGGAGATCCGACAGGATGGAGCTTTTCTCCATATTGGAAATAGAATGAAATCTCCACAAAGAGTAGCACTGAAGGTTCAGACTGAAGGTGAGGAAAAAGAAATGTCACTCAACGGGGACCCTTGTGGTGCAAGAGACACCCAGAGGGAGTCAGGATCAGCCCATGGCTTTGTGTTCCAGGGAACAGCCAGAGCTGGTGCAGAGCCATCAGGGAGGGTCTAGAAATGCTGCTGGGAGGGGGTGGGAAAGCAGGAGGGGGGTGTGCAGCCTGCAAGGCCAGAGCAGCAGCAGGGCCAGGGCAGGACAGCCTGCAGGAGAGATGGCCAAGGGCTCTGGCAGGGCTGCAAGGCCCAAAGGCACCCAGGCCTTTGTCCCCTTGCCTCTGGCAGCTGCCTCTGCCACTCAGGCCACCACAAGCCACTTTCCTGGCAGGTTCTGCCCTTGGGTTCTGCCTCGCCCCTCCCTCAGGAGCCTGGCAGGGGTTGCCCAGTTTTGGGCCTTTGTTGTTCCTCCCCCTCCCATCCCAGTGCCCCCCAAACAGCCCTGAGCCAGCCGGGAGGGACAGGATCTGCTGGGCCAGGGCCTGGGGCTCAGCCCTTGGCCTTTGTGCTCCACAAAACCAAGGCAGGCTTTGCTCAGCATTGCAGGGGCCTGCCCAGAGCCTTTGTCTGCCTGCACTCCTGGCCTCCAAGGAGCTGCTCCAAGGAGTCCCTGGGGAGGCTTTGGCAGTGCCTGCCCTCAGTGGGGCCCAGCAATGCTTCAAGGCACTTGGACTTTGGCTTCTGACTTCTTCAGCAGCTGCTTCAATCTTCTCTCAGCACCTCAGGATCATGGGCTGGGCTGCAAACACACCGTGGGGCTCATTAAAATGCAGAAATCCCTCAGGATCTCTTTGTCTTCCTTTAATTGTCTTCATGACATTTACAAAACAAGTCTTTGAAGTTTGTACTTTTTTTGTTTTAATTCAATGTGGATATTTTTTAGTTCAGAGAAGAGGTGATAGAGGTGTTCTCCAAGTGATCTTGATGCTGAGTGTCTCCTCAGGAGATCCAGACTGCCCCTGTATGATCAACCTTGCTCCTCACCCCCCAACCTCCCCAGTTCTGACATGGCCCATCTTGGACTGACAGCTGATGCAACTCCAAACACACTGTGGGACCCATTAAAACATTGAAAAACAAATTATTTTTCTTTCTTTAGTTGTCTTCAGGTCTTCAAGACATAAACAACTAATTAGAGTTGTTTTGTAGTTTAGCTAAGGAGGAAGATTTTAAAGTGGAAGTCACCAAAAATATATTTTTTGATGAAAGGGAATGATTTACACAAAGTCTTGGGATGCAAGAGGGTCAGGACACAAAGGATTTGGACACAAATATAAGGGGGCAAAAGAGATTACTGGCATATAATTATTAACCAGTTGAATAGTTATCAAGTGGTTCAATAGCATTTGCTACAATTTTAACAGTGACTGAATTCTAGATTCACAATAACAACATTCCCACCACTGTCAATTCACACCCACACCCAGGCAGAGATGTGTGGACACATCAAGAGCTGGCTGTGGAAAGGTCCCTCTCCCAAATTCTCCTTGTTGTCAGGGAAACACTCCCCCAAATCCCTTTGTGTTTCCCACCAGACAAGGGTCACAGCTGGAGGAGTGTTTGTGGAGGGGTATCAGAATTGTCCTGGGCACCAGCGAGGGTCTTTGGAGTGTTGGAAACTGGAGGGTTCCCGAGCTGGGAGAGGCTGCCAGAGGTGTCCCACTGAGAGGGAGGTGCTGGGGAGCTGCCAGGGCCTCCCTCAGCCCCGCTGGGTGTGGGCTCCCAAGGGGACTGGCTTTAGTGATCTGCTGAATTTCCATCCTGGTGTCAGGAATGACTGGAGTTTCCAAACTATTTGGGAATTGAATCCAAACTGTTTCATTAGGGCTGCAATTCAGTCAGGGAATGTTCCAAGGTTTTCATGGGATGACTGATTATCCTGTGTTCCCCAGCTGTTCCACTCCAGATTGTTCCTACCTTTATGGTCCAGGAGCACCTGGTCCAGTCCAGGGACACTTCACCACACCCTGGTCCAGTCCAAGGGCTCTTCATTGCCCAGCTGGTTTGGTCAAGGCTTGTCAGGAGCTCCTGAGATCATACATATAAGAAGGATGGGGACAGACTTAGTTGTAATAAGGCAAGTGATAATGGTTTTCTTTTTAAAAAAGAGCAGATTGGAACTAGATATAAGGAAGAATATTTTTACACTGAGGGTGGTGAAACACTGGCACAGGTTGCCCACAGAGGTCATAGATGCCCCAGCCTTGGAAACATTCAAGGCCAGGTTAGAAAGGGCTGTGAACAACCTGATCTAGTTGAACATGAACCTGTTCATTGCAGGGGGGTTGGACTAGATGACCTAGAAAGGTCCCATCTGACTCAAACTATTTAAGATTCTATGGTTCTTTCCTACAGAGCCAAGGCTGACAAGGATCCCACAGGTTTCAGACCCAGCTGAACATCCCCTTTGATGGCCCAGCTGGCAGCTCTGCTAAGAAGCTGCTGCAAAGAACCTCCAGACCTAAAGGAGCTTCTGTGCTGGGCTCAGCTGTGGCTCTCAGAGCTGGGGGTTGGCTTTTGGCTGCCAGGTCCCCACCAAGGCTCTCTCACTCCTCCTTCTTCTCCACTCCCCTTGGTGCCTGCAGGGTTGTTTCTCCCCCATTTCTCTCACTCCTCTCTGGGTTACAGCACCCTGGATTTTATCCTTTCTCCAAAGGGTGATCACAGAGGTGCCTCTGGAATTGTTTTTTGGCTCAGCTTTGGGCACTGGCTGGTCCATTTTGGAGCCACCTGAAACTGGCTCTCTCTGACACAGAGTCAACTCTTGATCTCCTCTTCCCTGAGGGAAACCTGTAGCCCCCTCCCTGCTACCAAACCTGATCCAGAGGGTCATTCAAGTGCCCAGGAATACAGGAGGTCTTTGATCCCATTATTCTTCAGGCTGGTCAAACAAGACTTTGTCTTCTTCCTGTCCCTGACTGCAGGTTCTTTGTGTCAGAGCAGAGCTGTGCTGGACCTCAGCCGTGCTTTGCTCCAGAGCCTGCTGGGGTGGGGGCAGATGGCAATGGAACAGTTGGGTTGGACTGGATAATCCTTGTGGTTCCCTTCCACCTCATCATATTCTGTCATTCTGTGTTTGTTTGGGTTTGGTTTGGTTGGGTTTGGTCTTTTTCCCTCCTTTTGATTTCCTTTCCTCTCACCCATGAGTTTTTCCTTCATTGTCTTGGGCCTTGCTGGGCACCTGATGGCAGGACAAGTTTCTCCAACTCACTCATCTTGACCACATTTTTTGTCCAAGTCACCATTAACAAGCGAGGTTTCTCACAGACTCGCTGCAACTTGGCATCACCCACAAAGGAGTGGAAAGTGCATTTCATCCCATCATCCAGAGACATAATAAAGATGTCCCATAGGAATGGTCAAGGGCTGGTCCCTGATGGATGTCACCTGGGAGTTGCTGCCAAGAGGAATTTGTGCCATGACTTTTGACCCTCATCAGTCATTCAACTTCCCACCCATCACATGTTTCACTTGTCCAGTCCAGCTCTCACCAGTCTGGCTCTAAGGAGACCACAGGAGACCATGTCCAGGGCCTTGATAAAGTCTGGGCACACAACATCCCCTTCTTTTTCGTCCCACAGGGGTTCTGCAATCCCTGCCTTGTCCTTCCCATGCCTGGGAATGGCTGCAGCAGGACTTGCCCTATCCCCTTCCCTGCTGAGCCTGAGCAGTCTGGAACTCTGCCAACCCTCCTTGCTGCCCTGTTTGCAGACTGCTTCCATGTCTGCCTTTGCCAAGGCCCCAGGAAGCTCTGGGCTGGCTCTGGCCTTTCCAAGGGTTTGGGAGAGGTCTCCCAGTGACACTGCCCAGCCTTCTCAATATCCCTGACACCAAAACCTTTTCAATATCCCATAGTTTCAGTTTAGTGCTCAGGACACAACACAGATTCTCATGGTTCTTCAGGAGAAAATTAGAAGTGGTTTCATTATAGAGGTCAACGGGTGGAGCAGCCCAGTCTGGTCTGGCCCCACAGCAGTGCCCAGCCCAGGGTGCTGCAGAGCTCTGGGCACTCCCCCCACAGCCCCAGCCCCTCTGAAGGGCACAGCAGCTCCTGGGGCACAGAGGGGAGTCTCAGCATCCCCATCAGCTCAGGGGCTGGACACTCAGCATGGCAGGAGGAAATGGAGGTCAGGGAAACTGCAGGAGCCCTGGTGTCACCTCCAGGAGATGCCCAGCACAGCCTGACTGTGCCCCTCAGTGCCAGCCCCTCTGCCCAGCCCAGCCCAGAGACCTGGCCCAGGGACAGAGCAGCCTGTCCCCAGGGGGGCTGCAGAAAGAGGTTTCTCTGTGTCAGGGATTCCTCTCTGCAGGCCCAGAAATGCTGCCTTGCTCTTCTGCAGGGACATCCCTTTGCCCAGGTCAGTGTGTCCAGGTTGCCTTGGCCAGTTGCAGATCCCAGCCTGGGATCCCTGCAGGGCCCTGAGCTGGAGGTGCTGCTCTGCACAGGGAGGGGCTGTGGCACCCTGGGCTGACCCTGCACTGGCCATGCTGGTCAGGGTGGGGAGCAGACCCAGCAGGATGGGGATCACTCCTCTCCACCCTCTGCCATAGTCCTGGGAGGCTCAGTAGGCAAGAACAAGGCTGGGCAGGACCATGGGCTGTTTCCAATGGCACAAAGGGCAGGGCAGGGCTCCACTCCATGCAGCCTGTGGGCTGGAGAGTTCTTCAGGACACCCTCCTGGAAAGCCCACCCCTGGCTCTGGTACAGCCCCCCCTGAACTGGGGAGGCACAAGGGGAGTTCACTGTGGGTGAGACAAGTCACTGGCCAGAGTCCTTTCTCTGTTCCTGCTGCATCCCCTGGGGTTGCAGAACTCTCCTTTACCAGTTCACAGGCAGATTTAGGACTTGATCTCTGGTAACTCCACCCTGGGCAGGATTCTGCTCCAGGGCTCCATTCCCTGCTGACTGGATGGGACGGGCTGTCCCTGCAGATCCTCTGTGCTCTCCTGCACTTCCTGAGTTCCTACAGACAAGTCCTCACCTGCCATCAGAGCCCTCACAAGCTGCAGAGCCCCAGGCAGGTGACTTGGAGACCATTTGCCACTGGCCACCAGCCCAGAACATCTGACCCAGCCCTCAGTCCCTCAAGTACCCCAGTGAGTCGCTTCTCTCACTGCAGGGACCGAATGGGGAAACAAGCAAAGCAATGAGACTTTGCAGAGTCTATTCCTTGGCCTTGTTCTTTACACCAACCTTTCAAAAAGAGCAAAGTCTTCAGGAACTGCCCAGGGGGATCCCCTTTCCTGATGGAAATGATGTTAAGGAGCCCAGCTCAGTCCCAGCAGTGCCCAGGGCCTGTCCCTGCCCATGGTCACAGGACTGACAGACAGCAGGGACTGAGCTGCCAGAGCACTCAGGCCTTGGGCAAGGAGCACAAAGGAGAGGGAGGCAGTGGGAAAAGAGCATCTCTGAAAAGCCCAAGAGCTGCTGCTCCCTGGCAGTGCTCCTGTACCAGAACTCTTTACCCCTTCTCCTCTGCACACAGGTACTGCCCTCCAGTTTTAGAGAAGATGTTGGAGGGAGAATCTGGAGAAAAGAATTCAAGTCCTTTATTGTACTCAGTGACTGTGATTCCTCATGTACAGAATAACAAAGGCAGGATGTTTGACAAAGAAGTTGCTGCAGGAAATTTTATTTTGTTTAAATGCACACAGAGAATGATTCCTCATTTACACAATTGTGGGTCAAAACAAAGAGTTAGAGAGTAAATTAGGTATGAGATGAAGAATAAATTTCTGTGTTAACAACATTAAAAGAGGAAAAAATATAAGAAGACTCCCCCACTACCACTCTCAAAAGTTTTAGAAGGTAGGCTGGGCCAGTAAAGGGTTACACAATGAATGTTCTGCAGAAGAAAAGAGGCAGGTTATTGCTCCTGAAAAGCATCCAGTCATCATTTTCCTCAGGGCATCCTTGAGCTCCTGGTTCCTGAGGCTGTAGATGAGGGGGTTCAGTGCTGGAGGCACCACCGAGTACAGAACTGATAGTGGCAGATCTAGTGTTGGGGAGGAGACGGAGTGGGGCTTCAGGTGGGAAAACATACCAGTGGTGATAAACAAAGAGACCACGGCCAGGTGAGGGAGGCAGGTGGAAAAGGCTTTGTGCCGTCCCTGCTCAGAGGGGATCCTCAGCACAGCCCTGAAGATCTGCACATAGGAGAAAACAATGAAAATGAAACAACCAAACACTAAACAGGCACTAACCCGAATGAGCCCAATTTCCCTGAGGTAGCCTGAGTGTGAGCAGGAGAGCTTGAGGATGGCAGGGATTTCACAGAAGAACTGGTCCAGGGCATTGCCCTGGCACAGGGGCAGGGAAAATGTGTTGGCTGTGTGCAATAGAGCAGTGAGAAAGCCAGTGGCCCAGGCAGCTGCTGCCATGTGGGCACAAGCTCTGCTGTCCAGGAGGGTCCCGTAGTGCAGGGGTTTGCAGATGGCAACGTAGCGGTCGTAGCACATGATGGTGAGGAGGAAATACTCTGCTGACATGAAGAAGAAAAAGAAAAAGAGCTGTGCAGCACATCCCGTGTAGGAGATGGTTGTGGTGTTCTGGAGGGAATTGTGCATGGCTTTGGGGACAGTGGTGCAGATGCAGCCCAGGTCTGTGAGGGACAGGTTGAGCAGGAAGAAGCCCATGGGGGTGTGCAGGTGGTGGTCCCAGGCTACGGTGCTGAGGATGAGGCCGTTGGCCAGGAGGGCAGCCAGGGAGATGGCCAGGAAGAGCCAGAAGTGCAGGAGCTGCAGCTCCCTCCTGTCTGCGAATGCCAGGAGGAGGAACTGGGGCATGGAGCTGCTGTTGGGCATTTGCTGCTCCTTAGGACAGGGTCTGTTCAAAAAAGGAAAGGACAGGGAACAATTAAGACAGCCCCCTCTCAGCAAACCAGTGCAACTTTCAGGGAAATCCCCTCCAAGTCAAGGCATTTCTTTTCTCTGGTTTGTGCTCTCTGAGGGTTCTGTGAGGAGCAGGAGCTCTGCCCATGTGCTGCCAAGGCCTCAGCTTTGCTCTGCTGCAGTGCAGACATGGAGCTGGTTTGGGACAGCTCTCATGATCACAGGGGATGTCACATGGAACCCAGCTTTGATGGAAAGTTCAATTCCTGTACTCTTGTCTTGGAGTAATTTGGGCTGCAGGAGAGAGGCACAGAGTATCCTTAAAATAATTTTCACTGGGTTTTTTGGTTACAATCATAATACTTGGGGGGTATTTTTTAGGGGCAAATTTTTCTGATGACAAATCTCAAGAGTGCTGAGACAGGACAGGCAGAAGGGCTGAGCTCTCCGTTGCTTATTGCAGAGCCAGGAGAGCTGCAGTGCCTCTCAGTCTGTTTCCCATCTGCCCTGCACTTTCCCTTGGGCTGCCTTGAAGATGACTTCACACACAGATTCATCCTTAAAAACCCCACCAAGATCTGTGCTGAGAGCAGGGCAGCGCTGCTTGAAAGGGCAGCTCTGTGAAGTGTCCCCTGTGCCAGCCCAGAGGTGCAGCTGTGCTGGACAGAGCAGGACAGGAGCCCTCCTGCAGAGAAGGCAAGGGCTGGCACAGGAGAGTGCCCACCCCCAAGGGAAGGCTCAGCACTGCCCAGGATCCTGTGCTCATTTCTGAGACTGCCTGAAATATTCACCTCTGAGAGTAAAAGAGTTGGAATTTCAGTGCAGCCTCCTGACCTGAGAGAACAATGTCTCTGCTACAATGCCTGAGCAGGAAACACACCTCAGAACTAATTCCCTTCCTGTAGCCCCTGTCTTTTCTGAGCTTTGCAACACCGAGACATGGAAAAGATCCTCCCTCAGCTGCCAGGTTTGCTCCTTGCCCACAGCCCTTCTGCCCCAGCCCTGGGAGCAGCTCCCCGGGCTGGCTGAGAGCTGCCCCTGGCAGGCAGCAGAGTCCCTGCCCAGCACAGCACCCTGGGCTGCAGGACCCTGCTCTGCCCCACAGCCCTGGGCACCCCCGGCTGCACTCTCGGTTTCACAGCTCTTCCAAAGTGCCCCAAAACAGCCCCCTGCTCACCCATCCCATCAGCTGGGGCTGGGCCAGCTTTAGGAGATGCCTCCAGGAGCTGCCCCTGCACTGCCCTGCAGCCACAGACTCACCATGTGCAGCCCTGCCAAGATTCCTCCTGCAGGGAGCTCTCAGCCCTCCTGCCAGTGCTGAGCCCCTTGAAGCTCTGTCTGTGCCCTGCTGGTGTCCCTGAGCTGCCCTGGCAGTGCCCTCAGCCCTGCTGGGCTGTGCAGAGGAGCTGCTCACCAGCAGAGCTGTCTCTTTGAAGCTCTTCTTGCTTGCCAGGAGCTCCCTGTGTGCCAGGAGCCCGGCCCAGCTCAGCAGCACAGCAACAGCCCCAGGCATTTAGTGACCCCCTGGGGGTTTGATGTTGTTTACATGAGACTCAGTCCCTGAGAGGAAGTTCAAACAACTTCTCAAGAAGTCAAAATGAGTTTGAAATACTGAAGTTTCTTGTACTGTCAATGGGTCCCACTGAAGGACATGACTGTGAAAGTGTCCCCAGATTCCAGTTGGAACAGAAAACTGCAGACAGTGATGACAAGGATGGACAAGCAAGGCAAAGGTGGCTCTAATGCAGAATAAACTTTGACATGTTTCTTTAATCCAAAGGACCAAGCCCTGACCCTCAGCCCATGGGAAGGCAGACCCTGTCCCTACCTCATTCCTCAGGGCTCTTCCTGGGGCACTGGGATGTGGGATGTGCAATGCCAAGGGCAGGACCATGGGGTGGCACCTGCCAGGCTGCTGAGCAGGGACAAGGAGGCCATGAGGCCCCAGGGCTGCAAGGGCCACTCCCCTCCTCCTGGCATCAGGGGCACAGACAGCAGCCCTGGCCAAAGGCCTGCAGAAGGTGGCTCTGTCAGGGCCTTTCAGCTTCTCCCCTCCCTGTCTCCTCTCCAGCCCAGGCTGTCCTACGGTGTCCATGCCCTGCCCCTTTCCCTGCAGGCTGTCGTCATCCCCCCGGCTGCCCCACCTGGCTGGCACCTTCCTGCACTGACATCTCTGCGTCCTCCCTGGCTCTTCCTGCACACACAAAGCCTTGGGCTCATCCAGACTCCTTCTTTCTGACATATTGCACCACAACACTGACCTTGGAGGGAAATTTCTGACTTCTTGTCACCAATCTAGGCCACCCCAGCTGCCCTTGGTGGCACTAGTTCTTTCTTAGGCTGTTTTCTGACAGGAAGAAAAGCTCCACCAGCTCTGACACCCCCCTTCCAGACCTCTCAGGCTACTCCTCTACTGTCCTCAATCTTCACACCACTGACCCCTGAGTCCTCAGCCTCTATATATGGGTCATGTGACTGAGGCCCCAAATTCCTTCCTGGGAGATCTCTGGGACCTCTCCAAGGTTTTGGAAGATGACAATTGAGTGCTCTTATCCCAGAAAACAGAGAGGGACACTTTTTTCCAAGGATTGTCTTGGCAGAATGAGGTACAATCTCTTTAAAGTTTCTGGTACAAGGGAGCTCTGAGCTCTGGGTACGGAGGGAGGTCCAAGTGCCAACCACTGGAGTGGGAGCTACAAATCATCAGGGCTTGTGTTCTTTGGAGGGCCAGACACTGGTGAGAGAGGTGTGTGTGTGTGCACATGGAAGGACTTGAAGGGCACAATGAACTGTCTCAAAACACTGTCAAAGCAGGAAAATCCCATAAGGCACCACAACACATAAGCACTGGTGGCAAACAGAAAGGCCTTTAATTCCAAGGCCTAAAGGGAGGTGAAGCTCTGGAAGTAGCCCCCAGGACAGAATTGTACTGTGTAGAGTGTGGGAAAGAGCAGACAGCCCCAACAGGAAGCCAGGGCTGGTAAGGCAGGTCTGGGGAACCCATCCAGACAAAGATTCCCTTGACTCCATCAGGTTCCACAGTGTCACAATGGTTACTTAGGCTCAATAATGCCCTGCAGTGTAAGAATATCTCCTTGATTCCATGAAGTTCCACAGTGCCAATATGGGCCCTTGATTTCTTGAGGTCCACAGTGTCCCAGGGTCCCTTTGTCTCTATGACACTCTGCAGTGTCACAGTGGCCCCTTGATTCCATGAGGTTCTGAAAAGTCTCAGGGATCATTTGTTTCCATGAGGCCCTGCAGTGTCACAGTGGCCTTTGAGTCCCCGAGGTTCCTCAGTGTCACAATGGCCCCTTGATTCTATGAGGGCCTGAAATGTCTCAGGGCTCCCTTGGTTCCATGAGGCCCTTCATGGCACAATGAACCCTTGGTTCCATGAGGTTCCACAGTGTCCCACGATTCCTTTGATTTCATGAGGCCCTGGAGCACCACAATGGCCCCTTGATTCCATGAGTTTCCACAGTCTCCCAGGGTTACTTCGGTTCCATGAGGCCTTGCAGTGTCACAATGGCCTCTTAATTCCAGGAGTTTTCACATTGTCACAATGCTCCCTTGATTCTTTGAGATTCCACAGTGTCCCAGGGTTCCTTTGGCTCCAGAAGGTCCTACAGTGTCACAATGGCCCCTTTACTCCAGGAGGTTCCACAGTGTCCTTGCTGGAACACACAGGGCTGTAATGTTGTCACCCCTGCAGAGCTGCCTCCAGCTCTGGGCTCCAGCACATCAGGGACATGGACCTGCTGGAGCGAGTGCAGAGGGGACCATCAAAGTGATCAGAGGGATGGAGCAGCTCTGCTGTGAGGAAAGGCTGAGAGAATTGGGATTATTCTGGTTGGAGAAAAGAAGGCTTTGGGGTGACCTAATTGTGGCCTTACAGTGCCTGAAGGGAGCCAACAAGAAAGATGGAGAGAGACTATTTACAAGAGCCTGCTGAGGGATGGCTGAGGGAACTGGGCTTGTTGAGTGTGGAGAAGGGGAGGCTCAGGGGGGACCTCATTGCTCTCTACAATGACCTGAAAGGAGGTTTTAGTGGGTGTGGGAGTCGGTCTCTTCTTTAAAGCCTTTAGTGACAGGAAGAGAGGAAACAGCCTTAAATTGCGTTGGGCAAGGTTCGTATTAGATATTCAAAAACCCTTTTTCCACTGAGAGAGTGCTCAGGCATTGGAACAAGTAGCCCAGGGAGGTGGTGGAGTCTCTGGAAGCATTCAGGTGGCATCTGGATGTAGAGCTTTGGGATGGGGTTTAGGGGTGATTCTGGTGGTGCTGGGTTGACAGTTGGACTAGAAGATCTGGAAGGTCTCTTCCAACCTTGATGATTCTGTGATTCTCTGACCTGTCATCCCTGTTTGCAGGTTTGTGCTCTGACAAGATCCTGGAGATGTTTTCTCTGTTGGGTCCACAGAGATTGTGTTGTGTGAGCTTTTTTTCCTCCAGGATCAAAACAAGGAGTAATTAATGCTAAATCTCACTGGAAGGCACTTGGTGCACCCCTGGATATCCTGATAATGAGGTAAAAAACTAACCCTTCTAAAGTTCCAGATTTTCCTCACCTCTTTGTACACAGTTGAACAAACTGGACCAAGTTATTACTTGAAAGTCATCTGCTGGATTTATCATTAATTACTCCTTGTTTTGATCTGAGGGGGAAAAGCTCACACAACACAATCTCTGAATGCTCCTTTGAACTTACCCACAGTGTGTTCACAAAGACACAGAGCAAGGCTTTTAGCTTTTGCTGCTCCCCTCAGTTCCAGCAGACAAAGAAATGTCTCTGTGAAATAACAGCAATTGCCTTACCATGTTACTGAACTACATTCAGTTTATCTGGTTTCAAACAAATACTCCATATTTTCTCTTTGTTTTATTTTCAAGGGCATGGGTATGGGTATTTAGATGACTGCCTTCACTGGTACAGCATAGAAACCATTCACATTGCTATAAATGAATATTACTCTCTTGACAAAACACCTTTTCCAAAGCCTCTGACAAAAAGAAAGGGAAAAAAACTCCAGAGAGGAGTGACCCACCAAAAAAAGTCTCCTCCCTAAAGATAATTCAGGCACACCCTTCAATATGGATCTCTCACTATCACCTCAAGCTCTTTTTTAGTGGAAGTTTCTGTAGGGAAGCTGAAGTGCATCACTGTCTCAGACAGCCAAGGATAAGATGACTGAGGGAATTCAGGTGCTCTCTTTAATTAATACAGGATTATTTCCCTTTCCTTTGGTGAAGCTAATAATGTGACTGGTGGAATGTCAGTAACAATTAAATCATAAACTAGTGCAGCACCAAAGGGAAAATTTACTTTAGTTATGGAGTATTGCCAGCAGAAATCTTGAAAATCTTATGCATATTTACACTGATAAAATACCACATGTACTTCCTGGGATACTGCAAGCTTTCTACAATCCTTGTGGCATGTCTTTACAGAGCAAGAGTGAACATTTTGAGATGATACCTTAATAAATGTGTTGCAGTTCTATTGTTTCTTGAATGTTAAGCACCACATCCTAAACGCAGGAACATGTTCAAGGTCAATGTCCTATTTTAGACCTTTTCAGCAACTGTGATATTGTGATAATCACACTTAAAACATTCCTCTAGAAAGAGTAAATTAGCCCTTTTCACTAGAAGGATTCTTATGATCAAAAACAAATCTGAAAGAGAACAAAGTCAGATTTCTTTTTTTTAGGTTTTTTTGTTTGTTTTTTTTTTTCAGCAATGCAATAAATTGCTGTCCCTAACTGGGATGGCTTTTCTACCCAAGAATTAAAAAGAAAACTCCAAAGTTCACTTTATTATGCACTTATATTACCTTTGGGGGTTTGGGGTTTTTCTGGAGGCCTCACCTATGTAAAAATACCTTCCTTAAAATGCGTTCATGCTTTCTGTAAGAACCAAACCATTCCAGCTGACATACCCTTCTATCACCAATACTGCAGGGAAATGTAATATCCCACTAAAGCAGAAGGGCAAGAAGACAACTGAGCATCAGCAGCTATTCCTAAGCAAGATTAGGGGTTTAGCTCCATCTAACTGAGGGATGAGATGTGCCCCTCAGTGGGTCTCTTCCCACTCCCCCACCAGCCCTTCTACCCGACTGCAAGCTCAAAGTTCTAAAAAGAGAAGGAGAAGCTGGAGCGTCAATATTTGCCCAGTGCAAACCCCAATAATCTTTGCTGGGAGCTGACAGGAATTGCTGTTCCACTGCCCTGGGATATCCTGGCTTGAGGCGAGAGCGCAGCCCCGCCCAGAGCCCCCAACCCCTCTGAGAGCTTTTGTAGCGTCTGTTTGTCCATGTCCCTGTGGCAGAGGCTCCCCCGACATCTGCCCTGGAGCTGGTCCAGCTGCTGGACCAAACAAGGCATTGTCCAGCCTGCCTTCCCCCAGCCCCGACCGCCCCAGCCCATCTTCCATCGCTCTGCTTCCTTTTCCTGCCCCTGCTCCCCCTCCGCTCCCTTCCCTCTGCCATTTTTATTAGGAATGTTCTTGCTGTTCTCACTGTCCCAGCATAAGCTGATCCCCAGGGGAGCCTGTGGAATGTAACCCCTCAAGCACTAAATTCCTTCCCCTGTGCCAGAGACACAGGTTTGTTGTTGCTGCCCCTCCCGCCGAGCACCAGCTCCATCTCCTGCTCCTGCCCAGGGGCTTTGCAGAAATCCAGGGCTGGGTGTGGATTGAAGGCTGTGGCAAGGGACAGGATAAAGTTGCTTGGCTTCCACCCTTGGTGTCTCAGTGTTTGTGATCTTGGGAATCCTCACAAACCTGGAACACTGGCAGATTATCTGTTGTTGTAAGCTATGTACCTGGAGATTGTTTTGATATGTGTTTACATTTTCCTTGAAAGCACAACTGATTGAAAGTACAACTGATAGAAAATAATGTATAAAAAACAAGGAAAAAGGAAAAAAAAAGAAAAATAAAAAGAAAAACAAAGAAAAGGAAAATAAAAAGAAAAAAAAAAAAACAAAAAAAAAGTGAAAGAAAAAAAAAGAAAAAGGAAAAAATAATAAACAAATAAAAAGATAAAAGGCAAGAAAGAAAAAAAGGGAAAAAAAATTTGAAAAAAAAGAACAAAGAAAAAAGAGAAAAAAGAAAAAAGAGAGATAAAAAAAGGGAAGAAAAGAAAAAAAAAGAAATAAAAGAAAGAAATAAAAAAGAGAAAATAAAAGAAGACAGAAAAACTAAACCCCAACAAGTCCGATCCTCCCCCGCCGCAGGGAATACAACTCCCACAA
>NW_024105123.1:0-49369 GCF_003945595.2 Pipra filicauda
TGTCCCCGAGAGCCGCCCTCCCCCCACTGCCCCTGCCCAGCGCCTGCGGCTCCGCTCCAACCCACCCCATCCCGGGAGACACAGATGGCAATGGGGGGGACACTGGGAAACAATTCCAACACCTCTTTTCAAACCTCTGACACCTGCTTCCCAGACATTCCCAAAGAAGGGGCTTCCCGTGGCCTCGAGCCAGGGACCGACCTTTGTATTGAACCAACTCCTGGAGAGACACGTTCCCATCCCTGTCCCCATTCCCATTCCTGGGCTTCCCATCCCTCTCCCCATTCCAATTCCTAGGGTTCCCATCCCTCTCCCCATTCCCACTTCCTGCTGTGCCAACCTGCTCCCAGTGTCCCCGTTCCTGTCCCCACTATCCCTATCCTGGTCTCCCATGTCCCCATTCCCATTCCCGATGTCCCAATTCCCATTCCTGGTGGTTCCAACCTGCTCCCAATGTCCCCACTCCCATTCCTGGAGTTCCCATGCCCATTCCTGCTGTCCCCAACCTGCTCCCAGTGTCCCCATCCCTGTCCCCAATGTCCCCATCCCACTCCCCCCTGTCCCCATTCCTATTCCTGGTTCCCACAGAGGAACTGCCGGATGCCGGAGGAGGGAGCCAGGATTTATTGCCCAAAGCAGGAGATTTTCACACCCAAATTAAAGCCTCCGGAATAATTGTGGTCCTGGGTTTCACATGGGAAAAAGCAGGAAGTTGATCCATCGGGAAGAGCCGCAGGGGGGTCGGGGTGGGTGGGAGCAGCGGGATGAGCTCTGCCATCAGCTCCAGCCTTTCTACAGGGAGAGGGAAGGGGCGGATCCAGCTCCAGGATTGCTCAGGCTGTGATTCCTGCTGGGATGAGAGCGGGGAAAGGAGTCACCATGTCCCTGTTCCCATCCCAGGGGATGGAGCCAGCTGTGGAGCCCAGGGAGAGTAGGAACTGCTCCGGAATCCCACCTGATCCTGCTCTGTCCATCCCACCCCAATCCCGCTCCATCCATCCCACCCCAATCCCACTCCAGAATCCAGCCCTGATCCCAGTCCACAATTCCAACTGATCCCACTCTGGAATCCTGCCCTGAGCTGGAATCCCCTTCCAATCCCGCTCCAGCCATTAGGCCCCCATTCCCCTCTGGAATCCCAGCATCCATCCTGGGATCCCTGCCCAGAGGATCTGGATCCACACACGCTGCTGGGACTCACTGGTGGGTGCGGGGTCGTATCCATTCCCCTCCCTCTTCCCTATGGAAAGAAAGTGGGATCAGCACCCGTGGCACAGGATCCCCGGAATGCTGCCGGGCGGATCCGTGCCCCTTCCCGACCCCCATCCCGGGAGTTACCGGATCGGAGCTTCCAGACACCGACTCCCATGAGGCCGATGATGATGATGATGGCAGCGATGACGGACACAGCCACCCACACCGGGATGGAATTCCAGACGGATTCCGGCTCTGGGAAGGGCAGGAGGGGGAGGAGGGGGAGGGTTACCCCCATCCCGCTGTCCCACACTCCCAAATTCCCCTTTCCCAAACCCCCAGTTCCCACATTGCCCGTTCCCAGCCTCACCCCAGGCGAAGATCCCGGGCTCCGGCATTCCGGCGTGCTCCACCCGGCACCGGTACTGCTCCCGCTCCCCCGGCAGCGCCTCGATCCTGGCCCAGCTGTGGAAGGTGCCGTCGCTGTTGGGCACGATCCCGCCCCACTCCGTCTCCTGATCCCGCAGTTCATCCCCCTTCAGCCAGTTGATCCCGATCATCCCGGGGTAGAATCCGTACGCGTGGCAGGACAACGTCAGGATCCCGTGTTCCACTTTCCCAGACACATGGACATCGGGGGGCTCTGGAATGGGATAACGGTGAGATCCATCCATGGAATTCCCATGGGAATGGGACTGGAGTGAGATCCATCCACAGAATTCCCATGGGAATGGGACAACAGTGGGATCCATTCATGGAATTCCCATGGGAGTTGGATGACTCAGATTCATCCATGGAATTCCCATGGGAATTCCCATGTTCCTCAGTTCCACCCTCCCAAATCCCACATTCCCAAATGCCACATTCCTATGGGAATTGTGTCTCCCTCACCTTTGCACTCCAGCGCCTCCCGCCCATATCTGACGTATTTCTGGAGCCATTCCACACAGCTCTGTGCCAGGTTAGGCTGAAGAGCCTCGTACCCTTCGGATTTCCATTTCCTCTGGATGATCCGGGCAGCTCCATCGGCCGCCATGAAGGTCCCGGTCTCCGGGGAGAAGGAGATGAAATCCCGCCCGTCGATGCCGTGCCGAAGGGTTCTGCGGACACTCCCGTCGGACAGGAGGTCACAGCCAGAAAGCTGCTGCACTGTGTGGAGACCTGGGGGGTGGGATCGGATCCATGGAGACCCTGGAATTCCAGCCCTGTGGAGCCCCAGAGTCTGATGGAGACACACAGAGCCTCATCCCAGCCTTTGGAGCGCCTTGGATCCACATCCCAGCCCCACACATCCCATCCCATTCCCCAGCTCCCCCCACTCACCCCCACTCCAGTTGTACCAGCCCCGTGCTATCTCCAGGTTGTCGGCATCAATGAACCGGTTCCTCTCATTGATCTGGGTCTGTCTATCCCAATATCCCGGCTCGGCTCCGGCCGCCATCCACGGCGTCAGCGGCTCCAGCCGGTCCCGCTCGCTGTCGTAGCGCACGAAGGGGATCCCGTCCACGTATCCCATGGACAGGAATTGAGGGATCCTCGGGCTGGGCTCCGTCACTGCCACATCCAGGTAACGCAGGGAGTGGAGAACTGGGGGGACACGGAGATTTGGGGGGTCTGGGGGTGTCCATGGGTCGAGAAAAGGGGGAACTGGGAGAGCTGGGAGAGCTGGGAAGGGGGCTTGGGGATCCCAGGGAAGTTGGTGCAGGGGGTGTCAGTGCTGGGGTAGGGGGTGCCAGGGGTCCCACTGCACGGGATTGAGGGTTCAAGGAGGTCCCAGCATCAGGGAAAAGGGGGATACGGGGATTGGGAGAGGTGGAATTGGGGGGTCCAGGGGGTCCCTCTGCCCAGCAAAGGGGGCCCAGAGGTCCCCAGGGTTGAGGAAACAGGGTGGGGAAATGTGAGATGGCCGGGAATGGGGGTCCAGGGTGTGCCAGGATCAAGGAAAAGGGGGCATCTGGGAATTGGGAGAGGTGAGATGGTCGGGAAATGGGCTGCAGGGGGGTCCCAGTGCCCAATAGGGGCGTGCAGGGGGTCCCAGTTGCAGAGAAGGGGGTTCAGGGGGGACTGGGTGGTGGATAAGGGGGTTCAGGGGGGTCCTTGTGCCCAGGAATGGAGGTTCAGGGGGGTCCCAGGGTCAGGGGAAGGGGGGTGAGGGCACTGGGAGAAGTGGGATGGAGGTTCAGGGAGTCCCTGTGCCCAGGAAAGGGAGGTCCAGCGGTCCCCAGTGCTGAGGAAAGTGGGGTCTGAGGGCTGGGAAAGGCGGGAATGGGGGTCCAGGGTGTCTCAGGGAGAAGGAAAAGGGGGCTGTGGGGACTGGGAGAGGCAGGATGGCTGGGAAAGCAGGTGCAGGGGGGTGTTGGTGCAGGATAAGGGGGTTCAATTGGGTCCTGGAGCCGGGGATGGGGGTTCAGGGGGATCCCAGTGCCCAGGAATGAGGGTTCAGCGGGGTTCCTTCCCAGGAATGGGGTTCAGGGGGGCTCCCAGTCCCGGGAATGAGGGTTCAGGAGGCCCCAGTGCTGGATAAGAGCATTTAGGGAAGTCCAGGTGTTGGGGCAGAGGGTCAACAGGGAGGTCCCAGTGCCAGGAAATGGGGGTTCAAGGGGGTCCCGGTGCCCAGGAATTGCGGTCAAGGGTGTTCCCGGTGCCTGGGACCCCCCTGCAGGAAGCACAGGGAGTGGAGAACTGGGGGGGTCACAGAGATTGGCGGGTTCGGGAGGTTCAAGGGTCAAGGAAAAGGGAGGATCAGGGGGCTGGGAGAGGTGGGATTGTCAGGAAAAGGGTCACAGGGGGGTATTTGTTGAGAATAAGTGGGTTTGGAGGGGTCCTGGAGTCGGGTATGGAGGTTCAGGGGGTCCTGGTGCAGGATAAGGGGGTTCAGGAAGGCTTCCGTGCCCAGGAATGGAAAATGGGGGGTCCTGGTGCCGGATAAGGAGGTTTAAGGGGGTCCCGGTGCAGAGGGACAGGGTGCAGGGGGGTCCCAGTACCCGGAAATGGAGGTTCAGGGGGGTTCCCATGCCCGGGAATGGGTGTTCAGGGAGGTCTCCTTCCGGGAATGGGGGCTCAGGGGGTTCCCGTGCCCAGCAATCGGGATTCAGGGGGTCCCGGTGCGGAGGGAGAGGGTGCAGGGGGGTCCCGGTGCCCGGAAATGGAGGTTCAGGGAAGTGTCGGTGCCCGGGAATAAAGGCTGAGGAGTTGCCCGTTCCGGGGGTCCCACTTACCCTTCGGCTGCCCCCCCGAGACCGCCAAGACCCCCAGGAGCGCCAGGAGCGCCCCCAGCCCCAGCGCTGGAGCCAGCGCGCTGCTCCGCTGGCCCCGCTGGGCGCAGTTCGGGAGACGCGAAAGCGAAAGTGGCCGAGGGAGCGCGGGGGGCGGGCCCGGGGGAATTGCCGGGAATGCCCCGGGATCCCCTTCGGGACCCCTCCCGGCACCGGCCCGGGTCCCCCCGCCACCCCCGGGCCCCCTGGACGGGCCCGAGCGGCGGGACCCCCGGGCCGGGCCGAGCTGAACTCGCGGGCCCTGCGCTTAAACTCGGCCTTAAAGGCGCCGCTTTGGGGCCAAAGCGGGGGAAGCGCCGCGATCAGCGGATGCCGCGGGGGCGGGGGGCGATCGCCCTGGGCCAGTGCCCGCCCTGGGCAGCCCCCACTGCCCCCCGCAGGGGTCCCGGGGTCAAGGCAAAGGGGGGCTCCCAAACCCCTGCCATGGGGGAGCGGGAGCTGGGGCAGGAGCTCCGTGGGGAGAGAAAAGGGGGGGACAGCGGGATGGGGGTCCCGGGGGGGCACACACGCTCCGGGGGGGACACACGACCCCCGGGGACCCCGCTCAGCTCCTCCCGCAGGCAGAGGCCGAGCCCCAGCCCAGGGAGACGAAGGCAAAGACGGAGCCCCGACCCCCGTCAGCATCTTGGGGGGGCGGGGGGGGCAGGACCCGGGAAACGGCGGCGGCTGCTGGGAAGGGACCGGGACGGACTGGGATGGACTGGGACAGACTGGGGTGGACTGGGACGGACTGGAATGGACTGGGACAGATTGGGACAGACTGGGATGGACTGGGACACCGGGATCACAAGGACCAGGACCCAGCAGGACCCCCCAGGAGCAGGATCTGAGCACACTGGGACCCTCCAGGACCAGAACTGGGGCAACAGGGATCATACTGGGAACGTGTTGGGACCACACTATAGGCTACTGGAAGCAAATGGGAGCATGCTGGAGGCCACATGGTGTATACTTGGATATATTGAGAGAGACTGGGATCCTACTGGCAGAAACTGGAACCTCATTGGGGCAACTGGATGTGCCTGGGAATGACTATGAGCCTGCTGTGGGCTCTACTGGGCTATACTGGGAGTGTCTGTAACCATAGTGGGGGGGACTGGGACCACACTGGGAGCAACTGGGATCATGTGGAGGGGAACTGGGACCATACTGGGGATGATTGGAAGTGTCTGTGAGTAACACGGTTCATGCTGGAAGTATTGGGAAACTGGGAAACTGAGAATGAGTGGGACTCACTGGGGGAAACTGGGAGAGGCTGGGGCTAACAGGGATCATGCTGGGACTGAGTGGGAGCATGCTGGGGGTGACTGGGATACACTGCCTAAAGCCCCTCTGTGTGGCCCCACAACCAGCAGTGCTGATGAGACCCTTGGAGCTCTCTGGGGCCGCAGCAGCTGCAGGGACTCTGCTCCAGCACGGGCTTCCCACGGGCTCACATCCTTCTTTGTGGGCATCCCCTGCTCCGCCGTGGGCTCCTCCTTGGGCTGCAGGGGAATCTCAGCTCCAGGCCTGGAGCACCTCCTGCCCCTCCTCCTGCACTGCCCTGGTCACTCCCACTATCATCCCAGTCACTCCCAGTCACTCCCAATTGGATCCCAGTTGCCCCAAGGTGGTCCCAGTTGCTCCCAGTCCCCCCCACGATGGTTCCTTTCCCTCTCAGGGACTCCCAGTCTGAGTCCAGAATGGCCCCAGGCACTTTCAGTCACTGCCTGGAGGAGGCCATTTGCCCCTGCATGGTCCCAGTTGCTCCCAGGATGATCCCACTATGAGTCCAGTCACCCCCAGTATGATCCCAGGAACTTGCAGACACTTCCAGTATGAATCCAGTTTGATCCCAGTCATCCCCAGTATGGTTGCAGTGCCTCTCACATACTCCCAGTATTACTGCAGTCACTCCCAGTATGGTCCCAGTATGAGCCCAGCAGGGGCCCAGCTGCTCCCACTCTGATCCCAGTTGCCCCCAGTGTGGTTGCTCCAGGATGGATCAGGAATGGGGACCCCTCTGTGCCCCCCCCTTGTGTCACCCTGTTCTGAGGGAGCTTTGGGGGGACATCTGCACCCCAACACGGCATCCAACACATCCCAAAGTGTCCTGGGACCCCCTTGAACCTGGGAATTGAGGGGAACCATGGAAAACCCTTCTCAGAGAGAAAATTGGGTGATCTGAGTCCTGGATGCTTTTAGTAAAGAGGTCTGAACATTTCTTGAAGAATGGAGGGGGGTGACTCTTTTATTCTTGACCTTTCCAGTTCTCCATTTGGGGACAGGATGTCCTCTGGGCCAATGTTTTGTTCCCTTTGCAGTGAGTGCAGCCTCAGAGGGCTGAGCCCTCTCTGGCTGGGCTTGGCCTCTCCTGCAGAGACTCAGGCCTGGCTGGGCTGCCCCAGGCAGACGCTGCAGGAAGAAGAGCTCAGGCCGCCTGGCTCTGGTGTCCCTGGGGCTCAGCCTGTGCCCCATTGCTGGGCAGGGGCTGAGCCCCACCTCTGCCTGGGGGCCTTGGCCAAAGGGCTGGCAAGGAAGAGGCCCAGCAGCCTTGGGGCCTGCCCAGCTTTCCTCCTCCCTGGGGGCTCTCAGTCCTCCCCTGACACCGTGTGGGCCCAAGGCCTTGCTGGCTTCGGGCTCACGGCCCGCCGGCCCCATCCCAGCGGCCTGACCCCCCTCCTTCCCCTCTCTCCAGCCTCTCCTGCCTTTGCTGGCAAGGGGCCATCCAAGGAAAAGCCCGGTTCTCAGCAATGGCACCTGTGGCACGGCTGCAAGGCTCGAGTGGGCCAGGCAAGAGCAGGAGCAGCGAGAGCCTGAGGAGCCAGGAGATGCCCTGGCTGGGCATCGTGCTGCTGCGGGACGAGCTGACACCTCTGCACAGTCTCTGCCCGTCCCTGCCAGCCGACTTCTGCCCAGGCTCTGGGCACGGGGACGCAGCGCTGACAGTTTTCAGCCCCCGCGCTGTTCCACAGAGGCTGTGATGTCACAAGGCCCTTGCCTGGCAGCCAGGAGATGGGCAAGGCAAGGCAAGGAAGGAGCCTCGGAGCCACCAGCACGCTGTCCCCAAAGGCTGGGCTGGCACAGAAGCCCAGAGTCCCTGAGCTTGGCAGAGACTTGTGAGATCAGCCGGGGTCCAGCCTACGCCCCATCCCCAGCACATCAAGCAGACCACGGCACTCAGTGCCATGGCCAGGCTTTGCTTAAACACCTCCAGGGACGGTGACTCCACCACCTCCCTGGGCAGCCCATTTCAATACCTAATCCCTGTTTCTCTCCAAAAAGTCCTGCTCCTGTCCCTGACAAACAGCCCCTGACAGGCAGGTCCTCGTGTCCTCTTGTCCTGTCGCCTGTTGCCTCAGAGAAGGGGCTGACCCCCACCTGGCTCCAGCCTCCTGTCAGGAAGTTGTGGACAGGGAGAAGGTCAGCCCCGAGCCTCCTCTTCTCCAGGTTGGAGAAACCCAGCTCCCTCAGCTGCTCCTCACAGGCCATGCACTGCAGACCCTTGCCCAGTTCCATTGCCCTGCTCTCCACCCACTGCAGCCCCTCAAGGTTCTCCCTGAATTGAGGGGCCCAGAGCTGGACACAGCACTCCAGGGGTGGCCTCAGCAGTGCCCAGTCCAGCAGAAGCATCACTGCCCTGCTCCTGCTGCCACACTCTTTCTGATCCAGGCCAGCCTGCCCTTGGCCTTCTTGCCCACCCGGGCACCCGCTGGCTCAGGTTCAGCCTCTGTCCACCAGCACCCCCAGGGCCTCTCCCACGGGGACCCTTTGCAGCTCCTCTGCCCCCGGCCTGGAGCTGCAGGGGGTTCTTGTGGCCAGAGGCCCCAAAGGCCCCAAAGGCACTCTTGAACCTCATGCCCACGGGCTCGGCCCAGAGGTCCAGCCTGTCCAGGTCCCTCTGCACAGCCTTCCTGCCCTCCAGCACATCCACACTGCAAGCCAGCTTGGGGTCCTCTGCCAATTTGCTCCTGGAAGACTCAATGCCCTCCTGCACATCCCACGAAAAATAGGCAACAGGACTGGGCCTGTTACCCAACAAGTTCTAGTGCTTGACAAAGGAGCCCACCCAGCAGTGGGGAGAAACTGCTGGCAGGAGATTGAATGGGGGCAATAGACAATGGATGATGGACAAGTTCTGGGCCATGGCCATTTGTTAGAAAAAAAAAGTAAAAGCTTAAGGCCTGCCATACTTCAGTGGTCATAGACCTGGCAGAGAAATCTCTTTTTGAGACCTGGACACCAAGAAGGCAGAATTTCTAAACCACAAAGACCCTTAGAGAAACCAGAGACGAAGACAAAACTAACACAGACAGTTACTGAGGCTCTCCCTATCTAGGGAAAGACAAGAAAAGGACAAAAATTGTGGACTAAGCATCATGCAAAGTGAGAAATCAAGAGCCAATAGAAGAGAGAAGAAGAATTCCTACAGAGAACTGGTAAGCCAAGGGACAGGAATTCCTTTGTCTGCTAAAATGTAGAAATAGTTAAAAGTTTTGAGAACTGATGTACAGGTGTTAGAGAGCAATTCCTGTGTCCCTTCAGCGCTGAATGAAGTAGGGTCACCTCTGGAACCCAACCAACTGCTCAGAGATTTTATTCCCCGGCTTTCACTGACAGTTTCTGGGGACCCAGATGAGACAAAGCAGCGCCGACAGGGCAGAGCAGAGGAATCGTTGGCCCTGCAGCGTGTACCAAAGGAGTTTTGGGGAGATCTTCCAGTTCCCTGGTCTGGAGAGTTCACCACGCCTTCTTTTCTGGGAAAAAGAACAGGCCATGAATTTTGGGGACTTGATTTTAAGGCCTTTTGCCAGCACATAAGGCACAGCAATGGGAAGGACACAGTGTGAGGCTGAGAGGTTTCTGTCATGGTTTGTGGGCTTGGGTGAGATTGGGCCATAATTACAGGACACCTGTAAAATCTGGGCTTTGGGAAAGGTTGGGGAGGGTTGGGAAAGGTGTTCAAAGGGTGGTTTTGCCTGAGGTGTTAAACATGGGAGCGGGTCTGTCTTCCCAATTCCCAAGAGAAGAGATCCCAGAAAGCTCCCCTGCAGGTTGTGTTTTAAGGCACAGGAGAAGAGACCGAGGGTAAGAGGTTTCTTTCCTGGAGGGAAGGGCTGTTGTTCACTTGCAGGAGCCCTGAGCTGAAATTGCCAAACTGAACACAGCTGAAGATTCCTGCCAGACAAAAAGGGCCAGCACAGAAAGCTCTTGCTGCCCATGGAGTGCCCAGGGTGGCCCCCCAACTGCATCTGAAACCCGAAGGTTCCAGGCTTTCTTTCCTGGGGGAAAGGCCGTGACATCCCAAAGAGTCCCGTGGCAGACAGGTGGGGCTGCACTGTGGGGGTGTGAGGTGTTGGTTCTTTGGTTGCCAGGGGCTATTCCAGAATGGAGAGGACAGGCTGTGACATCACAAAGGGGCCCATGGCACAGGGGTTGGGCTGCACTAGGGGCTGTGAGACATTGGTGTTTTGGTTTCCAGCAGCCATTCTGGAATGGAGGGGATAGGCTGCGACATCACAAGAGGGTCCATGGCACAAAGGTGGGGTTTCACTTTGGGGTTGTAGGGTGTTGGTTCTTTGGTTGCCAGGGCCCATTCTGGAATGGAGAGGACAGGCTGTGACACCACAAAGGAGCCCTTGGCACACGGATGGGGTTGAACTGTCACATGGTGGGGGCTTGGTTCTTTGGTTTCCAGAGGCTATTCCAGAATGGAGAGGATAGGCCAGAATGGATAGGACAACAAAAGGGCCCAAAGCACATGGGTTGGTCTGCACTGTGGTGTGGGGTGTTGGTTCTTTGGTTGCCAGGGCCTATTCTGGAATGGAGAGGACAGGCTGTGACAAGAAGTGCCTGTCAGAACTGCAAAGACGGACGCACAAGAATCTTATGTGGGCATATTCTCTGCTCTGCCCTGCACATCTTTGTGCTGGGGTCAAAACTCAGCCTCTCTGCTTCCCTCTCCTGAGGGACTTGTTCTTAGACATCCCTTTCCCCTGCGCTCCTTTCAAAAGCCCTCCTGGCAATTCCCAAGCCTGTACCCGGCTCTCATCCCCTCTCTGTCCTCTTCCCAATCCCCTGGTCAATCCCAACATCCCAGGACAGGGATCCCAGTTGCTTGGCTGCACTCCCACCTAGTTCCATATGCTGGGCCATGATATCCCAGCACTGGAGCAACCAGGTCAGCAGGGGCTCTCCCAGCTGGAGACTGAAATCTTTTCACATCTCTCACAGCTCAGCTGGGGATGGGGATCTGGTGATTATCTCTGGCCCTGCCTCTTGCTCCTGTTCTGAGGGCTCTGCTTCCCCTTCATCCCTCACTAACTGAGCTGATTTGGTCTTGGATTTCTTCTGTAGAGGGGCAACTGCTACTGGCACAGGTTGTTCCTCTGCAGTTTGAGTGGCCACGGTACCTCTTGGTCTCCTTTCCTCCTCCTCCCCCTGAGGGCACTGGGTCTTAGTTTAACAAGATTCCAACTTAGAAATTAAGAGACTTCAGGTGGAAGTGTGGAAAAGGAAAAGAAACAGCTTTTTATTAACCAAAATCTGAATAAACAACAAATGGTGCAACCAAAAACTTTCAGAAGAAACCAAAGAAAGTCCCAAATCCCCAGGTGGGGGGGAGAAACTGTCCCGGCAGTTCAAAGCTCTCGCAGCCCCGTGTGCTCGCAGCCAGCAGTGAAGGAGTCCCTTTTCCCAGGGGCAGTCCCCAAAGCAGAACACCTCGCTCCCAGATGGGTCGGGCTCTCTCTCTCTCTCTCTCTCTCTCTCTCTCTCTTTCTCTCTCTCGGTCGCTCTCCACAAGGTGTCCCGTGGGGAAAAACTTCCTCTCAGGAAAAGAGAACAAGGTGGCCAAAACCAGCTCCCGCTCTGTCCGGTCCCGGACAAACCCCAAAAGCCCCCGAACAAAGGACCCCCCGCCCTCCCCGCGGCCACCGCGGTGTCCCCGAGAGCCGCCCTCCCCCCACTGCCCCTGCCCAGCGCCTGCGGCTCCGCTCCAACCCACCCCATCCCGGGAGACACAGATGGCAATGGGGGGGACACTGGGAAACAATTCCAACACCTCTTTTCAAACCTCTGACACCTGCTTCCCAGACATTCCCAAAGAAGGGGCTTCCCGTGGCCTCGAGCCAGGGACCGACCTTTGTATTGAACCAACTCCTGGAGAGACACGTTCCCATCCCTGTCCCCATTCCCATTCCTGGGGTTCCCAGCCCTGTCCCCATTCCCATCCCTGTCCCCATTCCCATTCCTGGGGTTCCCATCCCTCTCCCCATTCCCACTTCCTGCTGTGCCAACCTGCTTCCAGTGTCCCTGTTCCTGTCCCCACTATCCCTATCCTGGTCTCCCATGTCCCCATTCCCATTCCCGGTGTCCCAATTCCCATTCCTGGTGACTCCAACCTGCTCCCAATGTCCCCATTCCCATTCCTGGAGTTCCCATTCCCATTCCTGCTGTCCCCAACCTACTCCCAGTGTCCCCAACCTGCTCCCAGTGTCCCCATCCCTGTCCCCAATGTCCCCATCCCAGTCCCCCCTGTCCCCATTCCTATTCCTGGTTCCCACAGAGGAACTGCCGGATGCTGGAGGAGGGAGCCAGGAGTTATTGCCCAAAGTAGGAGATTTTCACACCCAAATTAAAACCTCAGGAATAATTGTGGTCCTGGGTTTCACATGGGAAAAAGCAGGAAGTTGATCCATCAGGAAGAGCTGCAGGGGGGCCGGGGTGGGTGGGAGCAGCGGGATGAGCTCTGCCAGCAGCTCCTGCCTTTCCGCAGGGAGAGGGAAGGGACGGATCCAGCTCCAGGATCACTCAGGCTGTGATTCCTGCTGGGATGAGAGTGGGGAAAGGAGTCACCATGTCCCTGTTCCCATCCCAGGGGATGGATCTGGCTGTGGAGCCCAGGGAGAGTAGGAACTGCTCCGGATTCCCTCCTGATCCTGTTCTGTCCATCCCACCCCAATCCCACTCCAGAATCCAACCCTGATCCCAGTCCACAATTCCACCTGAGCCCACTCTGGAATCCTGCCCTGAGCTGGAATCCCCTTCCAATCCCACTCCAGCCATTAGGCCCCCATTCCCCTCTGGAATCCCGGCATCCATCCTGGGATTCCTGCCCAGAGGATCTGGATCCACACACGCTGCTGGGACTCACTGGTGGGCGCGGGGTCGTATCCATTCCCCTCC
Source organism: Pipra filicauda (assembly GCF_003945595.2). NCBI lineage: Eukaryota > Metazoa > Chordata > Aves > Passeriformes > Pipridae > Pipra > Pipra filicauda. Next base: position 12,636 of record NW_024105123.1, read on the forward strand.
CTCTTCCCTATGGAAAGAAAGTGGGATCAGCACCCGTGGCACAGGATCCCCGGAATGCTGCCGGGCGGATCCGTGCCCCTTCCCGACCCCCATCCCGGGAGTTACCGGATCGGAGCTTCCAGACACCGACTCCCACGAGGCCGATGATGATGATGACGGACACAGTGTCCTAATTAGAACAGCTGGGACCGATTCCTCACTGGATGGGTGTAGCCCAAAAGTGTGGATTCTCTGGCCTTCCATGCCATTTTCCCAGGAACTGTTGTCAGGAGAGGCCTGCGAGGTGGGGGGGATGTCCTGAGCACCCTCATAGCCTTTTATGGACTGAGCATCCTCATAGCCTTTTATGGAATTCCCTGCAATGAGGGGAGGACTGATCATCCTTTTATGGAATTCCCCGCTGTGAGGGGAGGACTGGGCATTCCTGCCTGAACTGGAGAATATATAAACCTGGAGTTTCGGAACCTTTTTACCACTCGTGGGATCCGGAGGAGGACTGCAGTTCACCACTCTCAACCAGCCTGAGACCACCCCCCTCAACTGGACTGCAATCCCCACTTCTGACCAGACTGCAACAGCTCTCTCACCAGCAGGTTTTTTCCCCTCTCCCTTTCCTTTGGACTTCGGGGGGGCCCAAGGAACAGCACTTTGTTCATGGCCCAGGGTGCTGGGTTCTACATTTGGGTTTTGTGGATTAAAACCAATTGCTTGTCTGTATAATCAGACTTATTGGGCAAGGGGGGCCCAAGGGGGGCCCAAGGGGGGCTGAAGGGGGCTGGGCCAGGGGGAAAAAGGGCTGCAGAGGGCGGATCCTGGAGGAGGAAACCCGCCAAAAGCAGCGGCCCAGCCGAGGGAGGAGCCGAGCGGGAGCACAAAGAAGAGCAGCCCAAAGGTCCTGGCGGTGGCTCGGCAATGGCGGGGGGGGCGAGAGCGGTTTGGGGGCCCCCCGTGAGAGCCGGGGGGGAACCCCGGTAGCCGCGGAGTGGGGAGAGCGGAGAGGGGCGATCCCGGAGCTGGGGGACCCCTGGAATGCTGGAGGGGGGAGCAGAGAGGGAGCGCTGGGCCCCTTAAGCGGGGGTCCCGGAGAGGGGGAAGGCCTTGGAGTGTGGAGAGGAGGGGGGGCCTTGAGGCGGGGTGGGAGCCGAGAGCGCCAAGAGGTTTGCGAGGGTGGGAGGCGAGAGAGGAGGGCCGGCCGGCCCCGGGAGGCAGAGTGGGGAGAAGTGAGCCCTGGGACCCCCCTGGCAACACTAAAGGGGACCCCGGAGAGTGGGAACCCCCTGGAGCCGCGGGACCCCCGGCAGCCTGGAGAAGGGGGACCCCCAATGCAGGCAGAAGTGCCATCAGGCCAGACAGGGGGGACCCCCCTAACCCCGGAGAGCAGAGAGGGGGAACTCCTGGGAGGGGTTTTTGGACTGAATGTTGGTGTTTTGAGGGTTTTTAAGGACAGAAGATGCCCGGTGAGTCCTAGAGCTGGACTTGGGCTGGAGGAACCCCCAAGACAACGTGCTCACCCCTTGTTTTCCCCTCTAGCAGGATTTCTGCTTCCCAAAGCTTGGTCGGATGGAGGAGGAGGCTGCGCGGAAGAGGAAGATGCCGCGGGCCCCCCAGGCAGGTGAGGAGGAAGTCAGTGCCCCTTTGGGTCGGTCTTTTGTCTTTTGTGGCCGTCCTGCCGGGGCCGGAGTTGGGGGGATGTCCTTGGGCTTCCCTGTGGGCCGGAGGCAAATCCCCTGCGTGTCCTTGTTGCTTCCTGCCCTACAAGTGCTTGGAATGTGGGAAGAGCTTCAGCACAAGCCCCAAGCTGCTCAGCCACCAGCACATCCACACTGGGGAACAGCCCTACACGTGTAGGGAAGGTGGGACAGCTCCACCCTCTACACCCACCGTCGCCTCCACATCAGGGAGAGGCCCTTCCACTGTGGGGAGTGTGGGAAGAGCTTCAGGCAGAGCTCTTCCTTGACCTCCCACCAACGGACCCACCAGTAATGGAAGCCCCGAGTGCCCCGACTGCGGGAAGAGCTTCGGCCCCTGCTCCAACTCCATCAGCCATGGGAGGACCCGCGTTGGATGATCCACAGGGACCCCCGTTGGGCACAGACCTGGTGTGCTGGTTTTAAGGTAAACCAGCAGGGGAAATGACAGTGGGGACATCACGGGGACAGCGGTGACATCACATGGACAGCGGTGACATCACAGGGACATTGGTGACATCATGGGGATAGCGGTGACATCACAGGGACAGCGGTGACATCACGGGGACATTGGTGACATCACATGGACAGTGGTGACATCACGGGGACATCAATGACATCACAGGGACATCGGTGACATCACGGGGACAGCGGTGACATCACGGGGATATTGGTGACATCATGGGGACATCGGTGACATCACAGGGGCAGTGATGACATCACAGGGACATCGATGACATCACAGGGACATTGGTGACATCACAGGGACATTGGTGACATCACCGGGGGTTAATTTTATTGTGAAAATCTCCTGCTTTGGGCAATAAATTCTGACTATTCCTTCGGCATCTGGCAGTTCCTCCCTGGGAACCAGGAATGGGAATGGGGACAGGGGGAATGGGAATGGGGACACCTGGAATGGGAATGGGAACACATGGAATGGGAATGGGAACATTGGGAGCAGACTGGGAACAACAGGAATGGGAATGGAGACATCAGGAACTGGGAATGGGGGCACCTGGATTGGGAATGGGGACACCAGGGAGAGGGATGGAGACACTGGGAGCAGGTTAGGGACACCAGGAATGAGAATAGGGACACCAGGAATTGGAATGGAGACACCAGGAACTGGGATGGGAACACCTGGAATGGGATGGGAACAACTAGAATGGGATGGGAACACCTGGAACAGGAATGCAAACCCGTGGAATGGGAATGGGAACCCCCGGGCCCGGGCTGTGTCCCTGGTGAAACAGGAGGCCAGGCCCAAAAGAGTTCACGAAGAAATTTGGGCCTGCTAACAAGCTCCCAACATCCAAGACCATCTGTGCTCGTTCTGTTCTACTGACTGGAGCAAAGCTTCAGAGAATAGTACAGGAACATGTCCTAGGCCTCGAGGGGATAAATTAGAGAGACAGCAGGATCAGGGAGACATTGGAAGAGGAGGAATAGGCCGGGAGCCAGGGCATTTTCCAAGCTTCAGGGAGCGGGTCAAGAACAATGGAAGAGAAGGAAGGTCAAGGTGAGGAAGATGAGTTGAAGCCCCCAGAGCCATGGAGGAAGAGTGGAAGTCCCCTCAGGATTGAGGGCCAAGAGAAGCACCGCCCCAAGCCCCGCCTGAGCTCCACCTATACTCCGCCTATTCTTAATCTGCAGAGAGAGATGTTGGAATCACTTGAATATGCATTTAATCCCAGCTGAAGATTGTATAAAAATGCTGATTTTGTGTGAAGCCTTGGAGCAAGTTTGTCCAGCGCGAGCTGGCTTGCTCCCAACGTTGAATAAACAAATACCTGGCTGCTTAAAGAGAAAAAAGTCTCTGAGCAGTTTCTCGGACCGATTTTTCGGATTCAGCGCCCAGTCAGTCCCAGGACAATCCCAGTCACTCCTGGTCTCTCCCAGTTACTCCCAGTTTCCTCCATGTGGTCCCACTCATTCCCAGTTGCCCCCAGAAGCTTCCAGCAGGATCCCAGTTGCTCACAGCCACTTCCAGTCATCCCCAGTGCACTCCCAGTTGCTCCCAGGATGATCCCAATCACCTCCAGCATCATCCCACTCACTCCTGGTATGATCCCAGTATGACCCCAGTCACCCTCAGTGTGGTCTCAGTTGCTCCCAGCATGGGCCAAGCTGCTCCCACTGTGATCCCAGTATGATCCCAGTTGACCCCAGTATGGTCCCAGTTGCTCCCAGTTGCCCCTAGCACAGATCCAGTCACTCCAAGTATGATCCCGGTCTTCCCTCCTGACTGTCCCACTCAATCCCAGTTGCTTCTATTGTAGATCCAGTCACTCACAGTTCCTTCCAGTTGCCCCCAGCCTGGTCCTAATTCCCCTTCACGTAGTCCCAGTCATTCCCAGTACTGTCCCAGTCACCCCCACCATGGTTGCAGACACTCCCAGTATATCCCAGTAGAGCCCTCAGCATGCTCATAGTCCTTCCCAGTCACTCCCAGATGCCCCAGTAACATTCCAGTTTCCCCCAGTATGATTCCAGTGACTCCAAGGCCCTCCCACTATATCCTATGTGGCCTCCAGTTGCTCCCAGTATGATCCCTGTTGCCCCAGTTCTGGTCCTGGAGGGTCCCAGTGTGCTCAGATCCTGCTCCCGGGGGGTCCTGCTGGGTCCCAGTCCTGGTCCCGGTGTATCCTGGTGTCCCGATCCATTCCAGTCTGTCCCAGCCCATCTCAGTCCATTCCAGTCTGTCCCAGAGCATCCCATTCCATCCCAGTCCATCCCAGTCCATCCCAGACAGTCCCATTCATCCCTGTCCATCCCAGTCCATCCCAGTCCATTCCAGTCCGTCCCAGTCTGTCCCAGTCCATCCCAGTCCATCCCAGTCCATCCCAGTCCCTTCCCAGCAGCCGCCGCCGTTTCCCGGGTCCTGCCCCCCCGCCCCCCCAAGATGCTGACGGGGGTCGGGGCTCCGTCTTTGCCTTCGTCTCCCTGGGCCTGCCTGGAATGAAGGGGCCGCTGGGACACTGCGGGACCTCCTGAAACCAAAGGAACCCTGGGAGAATTTGGGTACTCCTGGAATCAAGGCACAACTGGGACACTGCAGGGCCCCATGGAAAAAAGGAACCTTGTGACACTGCGGAATTCATGGAATCCAGGGACCTTTGTGACAGGGGGGCCTCATGGAACCAAAGGAAGCCTGAGGTGTTTCAGAAGGTCATGGAATCAAGGGGCCACTGGGACACTGCAGGGCCTCTGGCAATTAAAGGAACACTGGGACACTGGGGCAGGACATCCCCCCTGCAATGGCCCCAAGACAATGCCCCATTTGCAAAGGGGTCAGTGCTGAGCTGAGAGGGGGTCAGGACAAGGCAGGAGATGTTGGACCCCAGACTGGTTTGACCCCAAATGAAGCCCCTGATGGTGAGGGAACCCCTGGAGTCCAAGGACTGTCAGTCCATGGGTTTCTACCAGAAAGGGCCAGTCCCCTTTCCCAGGGGCAGGTTCTTCCAACAGAACCCTTCTTGGGGGTGTGTGGAGATTCCTGCCTTGGCTGGGGACCCCCCAAGGTCACTGCTGGAGGTTGAGAGCAGAGATCTCCCCACCAGCGCTGCTCTGGGGGAGTTCCATCCATCTCTAATTAAGAATTCTTGCTTGTTTGCCACCTTTAGTAGAATTGCTTCAACAATTGCTTTAGTGTAGTGCCCTGTCCTATCTTATCCTGTACTACTGGTAGTTTTAGTGTTTCTACTGTTCACTAAATAATTCTGTTCTGTGTCATCATTTGCAAAAATAAATAATTCATTTTCTTTCAATAGATCTGATTTGCCATCATTAAAGCCTGGGGGACAAACGTCGTTCAGTCCCCTCTCTAGAATTGCTCTAAATTTCAACTGTTGGCACAATGCAAGGCTGAGATTGGATCCAGCAGCCCCCAGTACCCCAGAGGAAGTTGGGAGCTCAGGGGGACCACCCCCCTTTCCCAACCCTCCAGTGCCCAAAGACCCCCTTGGGACTGTCCATCCCTCCAGACCACCCCCCTTTTCCACCCCTCTCCCTGGTTCTCCCACTTTTTCATGGTCCCCTTAAGCCCCAGCCCCCTCATGTTTAGTTTGGGGTCTCAACCCCCACTTTTTCCCCCTCTCCCACCCCATACACATCATTCCCCCAATCCCCACCTCCCTCATGCTCAGTTTGGGGGTCCCACCCTCCCCTTTTTCCCTCTCTTCTGACCTCTCCCACCCCTTTCCCATCATCCCCCAATTCTCAGCCTCCCTCCCTCTCCACTTTTGGGGGGTCCCACTCCTCTCCCATTCAGTCTTGGGGTCCCACCACCCCTTTTATCCTCTCTGACTCACCGACCCCCCCCTTCCCAACACCCCCTCTCACCCAAGAGCTCCTCACGTGCAGCCAGGGGAGGCTCCCAGTAACACCAGAGTCCATGAAAGTCCCCCCAGAAAAGGGTTAGGTGGAGTCCCAGATGGACTCTGAGTGGGTTTGGAGGTTCCTTGGGGGCTGTGGGGTGGTTTAAGGGGGTCCTGCACACTTTGGGATGCGCTGGATGCCGTGTTGGGGTGCAGATGTCCCCCCAAAGCTCTCCCAGAACAGGGTGACACAAGGGGGGGGCACAGAGGGGTCCCCATTCCTGATCCATCCTGGAGCAACCACACTGGGGGCAACTGGGATCAGAGTGGGAGCAGCTGGGCCCCTGCTGGGCTCATACTGGGACCATACTGGGAGTGACTGCAATAATACTGGGAGTATGAGAAAGGGACTGAAACCATACTGGGGATGACTGGGATAAACTGGATTTGTACTGCAAGTGTCTACAAGTTCCTGGGAGCATACTGGGACACATACTGGACACATAGTGGGATCATCCTGGGAGCAACTGGGACCATGCAGGGGACCATGAAGGACCAACCACCCCCTCCCTAAGATCGTGCTTTACAGTGAACTTCCACCGGCTGCCGCAAGAGAGGATCCCGAAGAAAAGATACAAGGACTCCCTTACACAACATCTCAGCCTTGGCCATATCAATCAACATAACTGGTCTACTCTGGCCTCAAATGAGGAGGCCTGGAGACACAGCATCTATAGATGGTAATAGTATAATAAATATTATTAAAATAATAAAATAGTAAATACTAAAATACTTTAAGCAGAGTTATTTATTCCACGTTGTAGATAATTATAGCTAGAAACATAGTGCAGTATTTGGAAGCAGTGTTGAAGCAATTATATTAAAGCTAAGAAAACAAATATTAAGTAGAGATTGTGCAGCACACAGACTACCGCCCGTCAGAGAAGAAGAGGAGGGTTTCCACGCCCCAGAGATTCACGTCAGACAAGCATTCAGGGCACTCTGGCAATGATGGCGTTGGATTATGGCCCTGGCTCAAGCAGAACGGAAGACTAGCACTGCGTTTATTAGCCAAGGCATCCTTGTTTTCGACACGCCTTCTCAGACCTGAGTGAATGATTTAGCTAAGAAGATGAGAGTTATAATAATATAGAAATATTATTAGAAATATAGACATATATATGGAAATACAGAATATATATAGAGAGAAGTATATATAGAAATATAGAAATATATTTAGAAATATAATATAGAAATATAGAGAGAAGTAATACTTTATAATACATTATTACATGTTATATATATTCAGCAATAGATAGTAATGTTATAAGAAATATTATTAAAATAATAAAATAAGAAATACTAAAATACTGTAATTAGAATTATTTATTCCACGTTGTAGACAATTATAGCTACAAACATCTCAGCCTCGGCCATATCAATCAACATAACTGGTCTACTCTGGCCTCCAATCGGGAGGCCTGGAGACACACCATCTATAACGCTGCTGTTTCCTTTGAGAACGCACGCAGAATCCCTCTCGAGGAGAAAAGACAAGGGAGAAAGAATCATGTCTTGCAGAATATACCACCTCGGGAGTCTTTCTGCTGTGCCTTTTGCAATCGGATATGTCTATCTCGCATTGGCCTCCTAAGCCACCAGCGTGCCTGTAACAAATGTGGATGGAGCCTTCTTAAATCTTCGTTCGAGAAGCCCAGCCACGATGATGTGTTTAAGACGGGTGTTCCATAATTTAGTGTTCTCACTGAAACCATGCAAATCGTGCGCCACTCGCTCACTTCCCACTCCTCCTTTCCTTCCCACTCCCCCTCCATCCGGAGGCAGGCTGGACGGGCGAATTGGAGGCACAAAAGGTAAAGATGGCAGGCTGAGATAAGAACAACTTACTGGAAACGGCAATGAAATAAGAAAACAGTACAGCAACAGAACAGTAACAGAAACAATACTAATAACCGAGTGTCCAAGGGAGGCAAATGACTCACACATGATTGCTCACCAGTTGGTGCCCAACTTTGCCACCACGCACACAACCTGGAAGAGACCCCTTCCCCCATCCTTGACAAAATGAGGAATAACCTCTATGTCCTGGCTGTGCCCCCTCCTGGATACTGCCCAAATTAACACTGCCCTGACCAGAAGCAGGACAATCACCTTCAGGATCTGCAGCACAGCTTTCGGCTCTGCACCGGAGGCACTGGATCCCTCCAGGCCAGGGAGGGGAGACATCAGAGATGAGCAGACTTTGGAAATCCCTCACCTCTCACTCCGGCCCATTTTTTCTCATTTTATGGGATGGAAGAATACATACCCAACTCCTCCCAGGGTCCTTCTCACTGGAAATCCCCTGAGCTTTGATTCCTTTGCTGACATGCTGCTTCCTCTGGGAAAAGCAGCCAGAAAACCCAAGGCCATTGCTTTGAGTGAAGGTCTTTCTTAGAACACTTTTCCTGAAGTGCACCCAGGAAGGCTGGGCTGCAGCAGCACATGGCCCCCATGGCTTTGCTACATCTCCTCCAGAACACCTGGAAGCCCTTCTCTCACCATCCAGCCGCTCCCCTGCCCTGTCTTCCCCACCCCACAGGGATGCTGCCGAGGAGTTAACAAACTTCACAGTTCAGTCCTGATATCCCACTGCTGACTGGGATGGGGGGAGACCAGGGGCAGTTTTGGCCCCCATCAGCACCAGCTCTTGGGACAGCCAGGCTCTCTCCTGACATGTGGGCTCATCTCTGCAGCTTTGCTGTCCTCCACAGGGCGTTTGCTGAAAAAAATCATCTTCTAGAAAAGATAGATGACACCAGCCCCGGGGTCAGCAGCACCACATGAGAGCTTGGCAAGATGCCCTGAGGACAGCCAGGCCAGGCAGAGAGAGGTGGAAGGACCACAGGGGCTCTCTGAAGCAGCCCCATTGTACAACATAGACAAGGGGGCTAAATAAACACTGGGCTGAAAGATGAGAGTGCTCTTCCAAGGGAAATTTACAGCTGCTGGACAGGCCTGGGGCTCTTGCTGGAAAGCTTCAGTCTCTGGGCTCCCGGTGCCCAAAGGCATTGCAGATAACTCCTTCTCAAGCAACGGCAGGGAGCAGGGTGGAGAAGTCAAGGATGAGGCAGATCAGAAAGACTGGGGCAGCACAAAGACATCTACAAGGGAGAGAGACAGCATCTGAAAGGCACTCCTTGCTGCCCTATGAGCTGGTGCCGTGGGCTCTACAACTGCTGCCTGCAGTCAGCTTGGAAGCTCCAGCAGTTTTAACAGGAGGTTTGTCTGCAAACAAGATGCAGAGACGTTACGATGATGGATGCGGGTATATTCCTGACCTAGGCTCTCCAGAGGGAGATTTGCTGTCTCCTCATGGGCCATAGAGGCTTTTAATATGGGATGAACTTCACTTGGTCTCCCCAAGCTCATGTCCAACCTGTTCCATGGCCTCTGACTGCGATCTGCTGTCCACCTAGCTTCATCCCCCCTCACAGCCCTGGGGACTCCTTGGAGATGAATGGCTGCTGTGCCAGCACCTACTGCTCCAGGAAGGGAGTGCAAGGTGAAGATGCTACACTCGCAGGTGCAAAGAAGGTTCATTTTGCCATGGGATCCCAGGAGGTCACCATGCACATCGTCAATGGGGTCTGAAAAAAGAAAACTTACAGATGTTGAGGCAGCTGAGCTCATCAAGCACATGTAGAAAAGCTCCTGATTTCAGGATGGCTGGCTCTTTTGAAATGCCCCAGGAAGGAAGATTTGGTCTCAGGCATCATCAGCCCCATTGGCCAGTCTAGACAGAACTGCCTGGACTTGAATCAGAAGTTTGTGGATAAGAGATTTAGCTTCATTTAGCTAGAAATGGGATATCTCTCTCCAGTGAGCCAGCTGCTTGCCATTCCGTTAGTCCCTGACCACAGGCAGCACTGAATCTGTGATCTCTCCCCCTCCCGTTTCTCAGAGTCCCTGGGTAACCCTGAAAGCACTGCTTCAGTATCAGCTTCTGCAAGAGGCCTTCCAAAAAGCAGCTAGGGGATTAGGTGAGGGGAAGAACCAGAAAATCGCACACATTCTTCCCTGGATTCGTGAAAGACAATAAGAAAGAAATACAAGACCCCCAAAAGCAAGTCCACTTGATGGGAGCGGCAGGTGAGCATCTCTGGTTCAGTAGTGATACGACGCACTCAACTGCAGCTTGCAGACAAGAATCCTGAAACCTTCCAGTAGCCAAGATTGCCACCTGATCCCAAGGTCCTCCTGTCCTCGGCCCCTGCAATTTCCACGGGACAAGCACGACGCACTGAGTCATAGTGTAGTGGTTTGGACTTTGTTTTCCCCCAGAGGCTAAAGAAAAGTGGTAGACCCCAAGGGGTGGAAACCCTTGGAAATTTTGAAGTTCTGCCCAATGGGTGCTCCTGCAAAAATGTAAACATATCACAACCAGACCGGAAGAGATGAGTTGTAGTTTGGGTTGTTGTAGGAGAGGTGGCCATGTTGTAGAGCCACGAGGAAGGGGCTCTAAGCCCCTTGGGCGCTCTGGGGCCTCCCAGCCCTTGGCTGGGGGGCTGCAGGGGGGAACCCCCCCCGGGGGAACAATGCAATAAGCTGGGCTAAGGTGCCTGTAGTTTATGCAGGGAGGTGTTATTTTCCATGGACGCAAGCAGCAGCTGAAGCTGACCAGATAAACGGTGGCATAAGAGCCAGAGTAAGGACCATGAACAGAGAGTGGCAGCAGAAACACAGGCAGCACCGCAGAAATACTCCCGGGAAAGGGAGGAGAAATAAGCCAGCAACTAGAGACAGAGTTTTTGGGTAAGACTGTACCAGATTCCCCAAAACTCCCTTGGAGACCCTCTTGGAGAAGAGGGACATAGACTCCTATTAAGGAGAAAAGTTTTAGACATGCAGCACTGGAGAGAGAGGAGCTAAGAAGCTCAAAAGAGCGTCCTGGACCTGGACTGGGACAGCCAGATGGAATGCAGGGGGAGTTGACCTTGGCTTCCCCCCCTTGCACTGCTGCCACGGTGGCAGCCTGAGAGACAGGGCACAGAGGCCCTGCAAGAGATACCAGACCGTCACGAAGACCCCCCTGTGTCTCGTGATATGACCGTGGTGAAACGACCTTGTCTGGGGTTACGAAGCCCACGGAAGACCCCTTTGCCTGTGTCAAGGGGGCCGAGGGAGAGTTTGGATACCTCCCATGTGAGTGCTGGCAGAAAGCCAGCTATCAGCTGCTGCATGTGGAGAAGACAGACAGACTGCTGCCTCAGAAGATGCTGCTGCTTAAGGACTGGAAGGGATCTGTCCTTCTTTCCCTCCTGGACTTTTATTTGGAGGGGAGAAGAGATCTGGTCCATTGTAAATACTATATGTCATGGTAGAGATAGTTTGTGATCGTGTGTATAATGTGATATGGTATTTATTTGTATAGTCATTGTAATATATTCCCTTTCCCCCACTTTGAGTCTGGTGTGTTTTGTCTGGAAAAAAACCCATCTCACATTAGGTTGAGATGTGGGAGGGGGATGGAGCTAGGGAATTGGATTTTTTGGGGCTATCTCAAACCATGACACATAGTTACAATTAAAGCTTCATTTTTTTTAACATCATGGTATGATCACTATAGCCCAGAATACCATGATTTGAGTAGCACAAGATTTCTATAGGCAGCACCAGCATAGCAAGATTTTGTAAGCCCTTTAGCACCGAACTGTACAGCACAGCTCAGCTTATGATGCCTGATCACCTGGACCTGATCACTCTGCAGGCCAGGGCACATCCTAATCCTTGGTTTGTCATGTCAATATAACGATCTTAATCTAGACTTGAAACACGTTAACAGAACAGGAGTGGCCCTTTCAGGGGAGAAGAGCCTGTTTGGTATTAAGATGGGGCTCTGTGTGCTGCTGTGCTGCCCTGTGCTGCTGTGAGGCCATCCCAGCCTGGCAGGCAGGTGCCTGTGACCTGCAAGGCCTGTGAGGAGCAAAGGAGTCGGCCTGGGGCCTGGAAATGTGAAGGCTGATAGGGAGGGGGAGAAGGGGTCTTCCTGGCGCACTGGACCTTCAGGGAATCTGAGAGAGAACCGAAATGACGACCAGAGTAAGCGAATGCGTTTATTGTATAAAATTTATTCATAGATATACACTATATACAGTTTGTTCATTGATGTCACAGGGACTCATGTAGGACCAGCTTGGTCACAGAGCACAGCTGTTTATGTCCTAAAATGCCCCCATATGAGCAGGAGGCAGGAGCAGAGGCAGTGTTCACGAGTGCCATTGTTGATTGTCTTCATCAGAGAGCTCCTGAAGTGCTGCTGGGAGGACGGTAATACAGGACCTAGACATCAGGTTAGGGCAGGGGCATAAAAAGGTCACCTGAGAGGTGTAATGCAGGAGTAAATGCAGAGACTTTGTCTGGGTAAGGGATACAAGGAGCCTCCCCAAGGATGACAGGGATAAAACCAGCTGCTGCAAGACGTGATGAAAAAAGCCATCCAAGCAAAGTCAGGCCCGAGCTGGATGCCCCAAGTATAAAAGAAGAAACACCTCGAAGTGGAGCAGGAGCCATATGAACTGTGCTGAGCTGGGCAGGAGTGAAACCACCTGTCCTGAGAAGAACTGAGTAAAACTTGATGCCCCATTCCAGGCAGGGGCCAAACCAGGCAGGTCAAGTGTTGTTAAATAACAACCAGCTGCATCCTTGGCGCATGAGAAACACTATCTGCCTGCTGAGCAGAGGTTACACCAGGTGTCCAGAGGACTGCCTGTTGCTAAACACCTCTGAAACTGTCGGGATAAATAGGACCCTCTAACAAATTGGCTTTTTACTGTTAGAAAGCAAGTGATTACTTTTATTTGCAGCCCTGCGTGTGCATGTGGCTGACAAAAATCCTGCCTCCGTCCTGACAGCAAGACATCGCTTTTCTTGGTTCCTGTGCCCAAGAACCATGTGGTTCCATGTGGTTCCATGTGGTTCCATGTGACCCCATGTCACAAAGGGGCAGAGATGTGGCACCCATCCGGTATCCTGAGGAGCGCGCCAACGAAAATCAGTTGGACAGAGTTGGCCTTCGGGATAACTCAGCTCCTTCCTTTGCTACTTGTGTGCCTGCCTTTTTTGGATGGTTTATTGTTTACTGACCATTTCTCCTCAACTTTCCTCCTCTTTCAAAGGTAATGCTTTGACTTTTGGCACAGATCATAGAGCAGGGTATAGGGGATAAAAGTATAGGCTGATTTATACCTTCCGAGCTGTAGGCTGAGCTGTTACAACTTTTATAGGCTGGCCAGGTATGACCTAGGCTAGAATTCCAGTTTGCTGATTCTTGGTTTTTTTTCCATAGCCTAGGATAGGTAAGCAGGGAGGTGACTGTAGTCTGAGGGGATGGGCTCAGCCCACCTTGACTGCTGTGGGAGGGAGGGAGGCAGAAAAAGGAGAGCAGCAAAGGCAGCAGTTAAAGTAGTGGCTGAAAGACGGTCACTCCTAGGAGGTGGGAAAGCCAGAGGGCTCTGTTGCTGAAGCAGTGTCAGGAGAGCAGCAGGGCCTCTTCAGAGAAGGTACCGTACATTGGAGCATTTCAAAAGGGCCTTTGAACCCGCTGTGAGTTGGTGCCCCGCGCCTGATCATAAGGGCGTGAGCTGCAGCTCAGCAGCAGTTACGAGCACCACTGAAAGACTTGGTGGGGGATGCCGTTCTGCGTTTCTTTAGAGTTTTGATACTTTCGGTGAGCTACAGTAATTTCTTTGCAACTAGGTGACGGGATTGGTGCTGTTCTCCTTCTGGAGAGAAAGACATCCTTGGTCATCTAAAGCATTGCACTCTCTTCCTGAGAGAGGCAATGGCCACAGCAGGGAACGACTCCTGTGAGTAATAGCTTCACCAGCAAGTTTGGACTTTGTGAACTGCCACAGGCAACTGACATGGTTGGTGGTCAAATCCCAGAATGATGTGCTCACAACCTAGAGTGATCTCTGGGATGTTTCCTGAGAGCAGTCCAACTGACCCCCGTGTTTACAATTAGACCCAGGAAAACACCTTTTGTCGCTCCTCTGACACTAGGTACAAGACTTTGAAAGCTGCCATTGCTCGTAGAGAGGTCTGCCATCCTTTGGGTTACCTTCCGTGCTCAGTATTTACTTGTTTTCAACAAGTTCCAATCAGGAAAAGAGATGGCTTCACTGATAATCCAGTCTAGAACTCTACTGAGAAAGGAAGGTAGCCTGCGGCCCAGAAATCAGATGGTGGGTTTGTTGGACTCTCAGCAACGTAAACAGGGGAATGGATTTTTCCAAAACAGTAAATTTAAATGGCACTGTTTAAGCTTCCCCTGATGTTGTTGGGTTGGCAGTTGAAGCAGATGGTCCTGAGCGCTCCTGTAGAGACCTCACTGTTTAAATATGCCTTTGTGCCTCATTTCATCTCTTTCCAAATGGAATTTCCCTGCAGTCATTGCCGAGGGAATGACTCCGCCACAAAGGATCCTCTTTCCCCCCGAGAAGATTTGCATGGTCTGGCAGCAAAGACAGAGTGCTGGAGCAGGACTCCGCAATGTGGGCAACACATGCTTCCTTAATGCTGTCCTGCAATGCCTGACATACACCCCGCCGCTGGCCAACTATCTGCTCTCCCGGCAGCACAGCCAGGCCTGTGAGTACTCTTAGGGACATCTCCCTGTGAATCTGTTAATCAAATCCCAAGGATTCCCAGAACCTGAAATTTGATTTAGGAGAAAAGCAGCCCTTTGTCAGCCCCAGAACTTGTGTTCTTTGTACACTCAGGAGCCACCTGTCCTGTCCAGCTGTCTTATTCTTCATGAAGGCACATCTTTCTAGCTCTGGGTCTCTATTCCTGCAAGTTAAAACCTCAGTTTAGCATTCCTCTGAAGAACATTTTCTATGCACTAAAACGTGCCGTGCTTGTTGAAACACTGGGAGGAGTGGCATATTGCACTGGAGTGGCAGTGGAAGAAGAGGAGTATTCCACCACGAGGGATATTTTGCTAACCAGAGGACCTTCTCTCCCTCCCTCCTCAGGTCGCCAACAAGGCTTCTGCATGATGTGCATCATGGAAGCGCATGTTAACAAGGTCCTGCGTTCAGTCAGTGCCATCCTGCCTTTGGCTGTTCTCAGGGCTTTCAGATGTATGTGATTTCAGGTTCTTTGACAGGTTTTCTTCCCTTCCTGTAGGAGACAACTACTAACTTCCTGTTTCTTAGTCATAGGAGAACATTTTCAGCTTGGCAGGGAGGAAGATGCCCATGACTTCTTATGCTGTACTGTCAATGCCATGCAGAGAGCTTGTCTGAGTGCAAGCAACGAGTAAGCACAAGCAAGTTACCTTTACAAAGTTCTGAGCACTTTGGACTCCTTGATGTGGCCTCATCAAGGAAAACCTCCAGCCGGGGCTTGGAGGAAGTAATGCTCTGTCTTACTACTTGTTTCCAGCTTGGACATATCATCTCAATCTACTACCATTGTCCATCAAATATTTGGAGGCTTTCTGAGATCCAGAGATATGTTTCTACAACAGCTGCTCTCCTTGGCACTGCCTGTGCCCTTCTGTCTGCCTGTGCCCAACAGCTGGCCCTGGGACTAGCAGGACAGGTACAATGAGCACAAAGCAGTACCATCGTTCAGCTCACCATTGCTCGGCATTTTGATTTTTCCTTCCAGTCATCTGCTTCAGCTGCAAAGCCATTTCTGATTCCTATGAGGCCTTCCTGGATGTCCCCTTGGATATCAAAGTAAGAGGTTTTGCAGTTGTGCTTCAAGGCATGGCAAGGCTTTTCAGAGTCAACACATTTGTCCTGAAAGCATAGACTGTGAACACCAGAGGTCTTGGTCGTGGATGGGAAGGGGAACGGATGTTGTCCTCCTGCAGAGGCCATGGCACTGGTCTCTCTGTAGGTGCTGGCTTGAAGCTGGACAAGCACCCATTATGCGCTCTGCACCCTTGACATATCCTCATCCTTCTTTCCTTTGCCCTCCTTCAACACCTGTCTGGCTTCCAGGCTGATGGGTTGGATTGTTTTCACTACTGATGACCCTACATAATAACAGCAGTAGCTCAATGGCAGGTGAGAGAGAGAGGGAGCTCTTGATTGCCCCTGAGAACCTCTGGGACAGGGGAAATGTTCAGCACCACACTCTCTTTCTGGCTCCTTCTGGATACAGCTTGCAGATTCATGGCGGGTCTCCTCAGCATCAGCTACAGGGGTTTTCTTGTCAGCTCCTGGAAAATGTTTGGGCCAGGGCATTTGCTGTAGCTCAGTGCACCGATTTCTCAATTCTCCAGGCAGCCTCATCCCTCACTGCAGCTCTGGAGGACTTTGTAACACCTGAGCACCTGGATGGTGAAAACTGCTTTCAATGTAGCAAGTAAGATGATTCCTAACAACATATTAACACTAGACTCTGTGGGAGGGGGCTACAAGTCATTGAGCAGAAGTCATCTTCTCGTGGAAGTTTACTGCACACTGATGAGACACAGTTTTGTTTGTCTGGTTTTTTGGGGGAGGGGGGTTGGGGTTTTTTCTTTGTTTGTTTGTTTGTTTGTTTGTTTTAAATATGGCACCGAATTGCCTTAAAATAGCATAAGGATGCACGAGACAAGAAAGGTTGTCTGACTGCCTTGGTGGAAGATAGGGTGCATTTCAGCGCTGTGCTCTGTGCTTGGTTTCAAGGTGTGAGAAGAATGTTGCCGCCACTAAGAGGTTCACTGTCCACTGTGCACCCAAGGTTCTCACTGTGTGTCTGAAGAGGTTTGACTGCTTCACTGCTGGGAAGATCAGCAAGGTGTGTACACTATTGGTGTGCAGCTTTCTCTTCAAGAAGCAGATTTCCTAAAGCAGTATGCTTGTCACAAGCTGCTTGTGTTGGGTTTTTTGTGGTCCCTTCTGGGGAGTGGAAAGTTCCTGTGGGAAGACAGGCAAGCACTGTGCTCTGATAGGGCTGCTTTGACTGAGAAGGGTTTCCTGCCACCCAAACGATTTTATGTTGCTTTATGGAAAACCAAGTGCTCATGAGCCCCCGAGATGTATTGATACACCTGGACTGGCCCCTGCACTTGGTAGGCTATTTCATGGCACAGACCAGGGTCATTTCTGAGCCCTCTTGGTCTCTCCATAGGTTGTAGAGTATCCGGAGTACTTGGATCTTCGCCCATACATGTCTCAGGCAGATGGAGAACCACTCCTCTACTCCTTATATGCTGTCCTGGTGCACAGTGGTGTCAGCTGTCATGGAGGACACTATTTCTGCTACACAAAGGTAAAAGAGCAACTTCCCAATGGGGAAAAAGGTGTGCTGGGGAAGATAAACTTTCCTGTCAGTGTTACTGACAGGCAAAGTTTTGGGGCAGAAGGCCTCCTTAGTGGCTGGACTGCATTTGTTTTGACATGCTCTCGGTTTGGCAGTTTCCCACCTGTGTTTTTGGAGAGAAACCATGGAGAGATCCTTGCCTTTTTTTTACAGGCCAGCAATGGATTGTGGTACCGGATGGACGATGAATCTGTGCAGCTGCGTTCCATTGACACAGTTCTCAGGCAGCAAGCCTACCTGCTGTTCTATGCCAGGTAATAACCAGGATTCAAATCTGTTCAGAATACATTTCCTTTTCCTCATTTGCACTTGGGCTTCTCACCTTCCTGAGTGTTTTTCTCATCAAATGAAATTACTACCTGCATCATTCAGTGCTGTCAAATCTGAACTACTCCGTGTCTGTCCTTTACTGGGCTTCAGGCTGCGGCCCGGATGGAATCTGCTACTTGCCTGGTCTCTGATGTTGACTCTTGTAGATAAGAGGACTTAAAGAGGACCTCCAGGAAAGATGGGGAGGCACCATTTGTCAGGGAATGTAGTGACAGGATGAAGGCTATCAGTTTCCAGCTAACAGAGGGCAGGTTTCCATTAGATATTGGGAAGGAATTCTTTGCTGTAAGGGTGCTGAGACACTGGCACAGGTTGCCACAGCATCTGTGGGGGCCCCATGCCTGGAAGTGTTCAAGGCCAGGTTGGACAGGGCTTGGAGAAACCTTGGAATAGTGGAGGGTGTTCCTGCCCACCACAGCGGGGTGGAACAAGATAAAGTTAAAGGTCCCTTGCAACCCAAACAAGTCTGTGAATTTATGAAATGGAGGCTGTGGGAGGTATAGAGATGAGGTTTTTGTTGGGACAGAGGCAAACTTGGTGGGAAGACCCACGCTGAGTTTCCCATTAGTGTCCTTGGTTAAGTCTTCTCTCTGTCATAGAAGCCTCTCGGAGAAAATGACTGAACCCCAGAGGAGGTTGCAACAACAGCTCTAAACTGAGATCACTCTTTTGTTTTTCTCCAGATGCTCTGATCTGAGAATTGGAGAAAGGCCTTCTTCCTCCCTGGCACCATCACATGCCCCTTCCTTCCTCAGTCAGTGTGTGGCCAGCAGCAAGCAGGCGGGCTCTGTTGGACCACAGGGTCTGACTGGTAGGACTAAGGTAACTTTGGGGTCATGGGTCAGGGCATCAGAGGAATAGTGGATTTCTTTCTGGGATCTCAGCATTTCTCTTTTGCCCCTCACACACTGCACCTTTCTTCACAACCACAACGCTGCTCCCTCTCCAAGCATCCCACCTGGATCCATCCCTTTGGTGCGCCTCTGGCCTTTTGGTCTTAGTAGCCCTCCAAAAGAGCCTTTTGGAGGCCCCAAACTGTCCTGTCCCAGAACTTGTAGGGGTTCCCCACTGCTCTGATCCTTTCAGGAGAAAAGGGCAGGAACTCTCCACAGCTCTCTTTGCAGGGTATGAAGGACACTGGCAGGGAGCGGTCCCGGAGCAGATTCCCTCTGTGGGGCAGGGATCTGCGCAGCTGCTCTGGGGACACCACAGACTATGACGACGCTTCAGAGAGAAGAACTGGTCCTCCAAGTCGTGACCGTGGTCCTAGGGATAGCACAGCTGCAAGGCCTTCCAAGAGGATCTGCCGGTGGGCTCCCGCTCCCAGGGCTGCTCAGGAGCAAACCTTGCTGAGGCAGAGGGAGCCAAGCAGATCTGTGCGGGGAACTTACAACCTTGGCAGCCGGTTTGTGCAGTACACAGACTATGACCGCTCACTGTGGAAGAGAAAGAGGGAGAGAACAAGTCCTCCACGTTGTGACCAAGTCTTAGTGAATACTGCAGTTCCAGGGCCCTCCAAAGCCAGCTCCAAGCAGGCTCTCATGCGCCGGGCTGCTCGGGAGCAAACCCCACAGAGGCAGAGAGAGCAGAGAAGATCAACAGGGCGGGGCTATGATTGCCACAGCCAGTTTGTGCAGTACACAGACTACCGCCCTTCAGAGAAGAAGAGGAGGGTTTCCATGCCCCAGAGATTCACGTCAGACAAGCATTCAGGGCACTCTGGCAATGATGGCGTTGGATTATGGCCCTGGCTCAAGCAGAACGGAAGACTAGCACTGCGTTTATTAGCCAAGGCATCCTTGTTTTCGACACGCCTTCTCAGACCTGAGTGAATGATTTAGCTAAGTAGATGAGAGTTACAATAATATAGAAATATCATTAGAAATATAGACATATATATAGAAATATAGAATATATATATAGAAATATAGAAATATATTTAGAAATATAATATAGAAATATAGAGAGAAGTAATACTTTATAATACATTATTACATGTTATATATATTCAGCAATAGATAGTAATGTTATAAGAAATATTATTAAAATAATAAAACAATAAATACTAAAATACTGTAATCAGAATTATTTATTCCACGTTGTAGACAATTATAGCTACAAACATCTCAGCCTCGGCCATATCAATCAACAGAACTGGTCTACTCTGGCCTCCAATCGGGAGGCCTGGAGACACACCATCTATAACGCTGCTGTTTCCTTTGAGAACGCACGCAGAATCCCTCTCGAGGAGAAAAGACAAGGGAGAAAGAATCATGTCTTGCAGAATATACCACCTAGGGAGCCTTTCTGCTGTGCCTTTTGCAATCGGATATGTCTATCTCGCATTGGCCTCCTAAGCCACCAGCGTGCCTGTAACAAATGTGGATGGAGCCTTCTTAAATCTTCGTTCGAGAAGCCCAGCCACGATGATGTGTTTAAGACGGGTGTTCCATAATTTAGTGTTCTCACTGAAACCATGCAAATCATGCGCCACTCGCTCACTTCCCACTCCTCCTTTCCTTCCCACTCCCCCTCCATCCGGAGGCAGGCTGGACGGGAGAATTGGAGGCACAAAAGGTAAAGATGGCAGGCTGAGATAAGAACAACTTACTGGAAACGGCAATGAAATAAGAAAACAGTACAGCAACAGAACAGTAACAGAAACAATACTAATAACCGAGTGTCCAAGGGAGGCAAATGACTCACACATGATTGCTCACCAGTTGGTGCCCAACTTTGCCACCACGCACACAACCTGGAAGAGACCCCTTCCCCCATCCTTGACAAAATGAGGAATAACCTCTATGTCCTGGCTGTGCCCCCTCCTGGATACTGCCCAAATTAACACTGCCCTGACCAGAAGCAGGACAATCACCTTCAGGATCTGCAGCACAGCTTTCGGCTCTGCACCGGAGGCACTGGATCCCTCCAGGCCAGGGAGGGGAGACATCAGAGATGAGCAGACTTTGGAAATCCCTCACCTCTCACTCCGGCCCATTTTTTCTCATTTTATGGGATGGAAGAATACATACCCAGCTCCGCCCAGTGTCCTTCTCACTGGAAATCCCCTGAGCTTTGATTCCTTTGCTGACATGCTGCTTCCTCTGGGAAAAGCAGCCAGAAAACCCAAGGCCATTGCTTTGAGTGAAGGTCTTTCTTAGAACACTTTTCCTGAAGTGCACCCAGGAAGGCTGGGCTGCAGCAGCACATGGCCCCCATGGCTTTGCTACATCTCCTCCAGAACACCTGGAAGCCCTTCTCTCACCATCCAGCCGCTCCCCTGCCCTGTCTTCCCCACCCCACAGGGATGCTGCCGAGGAGTTAACAAACTTCACAGTTCAATCCTGATATCCCACTGCTGACTGGGATGGGGGGAGACCAGGGCCAGTTTTGGCCCCCATCAGCACCAGCTCTTGGGACAGCCAGGCTCTCTCCTGACATGGGGGCTCATCTCTGCAGCTTTGCTGTCCTCCACAGGGCGTTTGCTGAAAAAAATCATCTTCTAGAAAAGATAGATGACACCAGCCCAGGGGTCAGCAGCACCACATGAGAGCTTGGCAAGATGCCCTGAGGACAGCCAGGCCAGGCAGAGAGAGGTGGAAGGACCACAGGGGCTCTCTGAAGCAGCCCCATTGTACAACATAGACAATGGGGCTAAATAAACACTGGGCTGAAAGATGAGAGTGCTCTTCCAAGGGAAATTTACAGCTGCTGGACAGGCCTGGGGCTCTTGCTGGAAAGCTTCAGTCTCTGGGCTCCCGGTACCCAAAGGCATTGCAGATAACTCCTTCTCAAGCAATGGCAGGGAGCAGGGTGGAGAAGTCAAGGATGAGGCAGATCAGAAAGACTGGGGCAGCACAAAGAGATCTACAAGGGAGAGAGACAGCATCTGAAAGGCACTCCTTGCTGCCCTATGAGCTGGTGCCGTGGGCTCTACAACTGCTGCCTGCAGTCAGCTTGGAAGCTCCGGCAGTTTTAACAGGAGGTTTGTCTGCAAACAAGATGCAGAGACGTTACGATGATGGATGCGGGTATATTCCTGACCTAGGCTCTCCAGAGGGAGATTCGCTGTCTCCTCATGGGCCATAGAGGCTTTTAATATGGGATGAACTTCACTTGGTCTCCCCAAGCTCATGTCCAACCTGTTCCATGGCCTCTGACTGCGATCTGCTGTCCACCTAGCTTCATCCCCCCTCACAACCCTGGGGACTCCTTGGAGATGAATGGCTGCTGTGCCAGCACCTACTGCTCCAGGAAGGGAGTTCAAGGTGAAGATGCTACACTCGCAGGTGCAAAGAAGGTTCATTTTGCCATGGGATCCCAGGAGGTCACCATGCACATCGTCAATGGGGTCTGAAAAAAGAAAACTTACAGATGTTGAGGCAGCTGAGCTCATCAAGCACATGTAGAAAAGCTCCTGATTTCAGTATGGCTGGCTCTTTTGAAATGCCCCAGGAAGGAAGATTTGGTCTCAGGCATCATCAGCCCCATTGGCCAGTCTAGACAGAACTGCCTGGACTTGAATCAGAAGTTTGTGGATAAGAGATTTAGCTTCATTTAGCTAGAAATGGGATATCTCTCTCCAGTGAGCCAGCTGCTTGCCATTCCGTTAGTCCCTGACCACAGGCAGCACTGAATCTGTGATCTCTCCCCCTCCAGTTTCTCAGAGTCCCTGGGTAACCCTGAAAGCACTGCTTCAGTATCAGCTTCTGCAAGAGGCCTTCCAAAAAGCAGCTAGGGGATTAGGTGAGGGGAAGAACCAGAAAATCGCACACATTCTTCCCTGGATTCGTGAAAGACAATAAGAAAGAAATACAAGAGCCCCAAAAGCAAGTCCACTTGATGGGAGCGGCAGGTGAGCATCTCTGGTTCAGTAGTGATACGACGCACTCAACTGCAGCTTGCAGACAAGAATCCTGAAACCTTCCAGTAGCCAAGATTGCCACCTGATCCCAAGGTCCCCTGTCCTCTGCCCCATGCATTTCCACGGGACCAAAGCCCCTATGCACAGCAAAAGGAGAGTATGTGAATGTACACACATGGTAACTTGCTCCTGGCCTTTTCAGCCTATGGAGGAAGACAACTTCCCTCATTAGAAAATGAAGCAGGTCTGACCTGGACTTTCTCAAAACACTCTAAAGCCAGAGGCAGGTTTCTCCCACAAGCGACAGCAAAGCCCTCCTCCTGCCCATGTTGTTTGGGAAATGGCACAAGAACCAGGAGAATCACAGAGAGATTCACACCTTCAGAGACACCAGTGAGTGCAGCCCCTCCTGACATCATCCGCTCAGAAGCCTCCAGCCCTTGGGATGACTTTGCCTCCTAACAGAGGTGCCCGAGCATCTGATCTGGATTTACCAGGCCTGCCTTAGTACCATGCCACAATAATTGTCGCAGCATCCCAGCCTTTCCTTGCTCGAGCCAGTCTGTTTATAGGTTGTTTGGATCTCTACCTCCACATTGCAGGGGGCTTGAACACCACTGATCACATCCACTTCTACCTCTGACCTGAAGGGAGAGGAAGATTTCCCCGTTTGCTGTTGTGGCAAGTGGCGCCTCTCTGCAAGAGATTTCATCCCCTGCTCGGGGCCCCTCTGCACTGGCCAGGCTCACTCCATGCTGCTGGACCTCTCCCAGCCCCTCTAAGCAGGGCTCCGCTCAAGTCTTCGTAACAACTCCCCATTCCTCACAATAGCTTGGCACTCCTGTAGCAGTTTGGGTGGGGAATGCCAAACTCACACCAACGAATGGCTCTGTCCAATCACCTGAGGAGCAGCAGGTACCACCCAGTACGGAGGTCAGCGCTTGAATAAAGACCTCCCCAACTTTTCTGGGTGCAGCTGGGAAGGTGATTTTGTTATAAAAGTAGCGGGGCAACTGAACTGCTTAAAGGGAGGAACAAAAGGGCACAGAAAGCACTGCGCAAAATGGCTCCAGCCTTAAATAACGTGGGTAAGGAAGGCACTGGAACAGAAGATGGGGTTTAGGCGGAGCATGCAAATTACAACCAGTCATAGGAGATGGGGGCTGAACATAACCCTATACGGTACTGCGTCAAGTATCAACCAATGAAAGGACAGAACATACACACAGTACAATACAATACAACAACTTCTATGCAAAATCTACAATTTCCTTATTAATTACACATTTTTAGACTGCCACAACCCAGCCTGCCCCATGCAGAGCCCTGGGGGTGGCTCCTGCTACACCCAATGCCAGAAGAACACCACAGGAGACCCTGGGGAGGGAAGAAGGGAAGGAAAGAAGGAAATCTCAGTGCTTTGGATCTGGAGCAGCTGGGGGAACTCCAGTGCCTCCCAAGACGCCCTGTCAGACACGTGAGGAACTGCAGAGTCGAGAGCTCTCCCCACGCACCCCTACGGCCCGCTCCGAAATAAATACCATTGACTGCCCAGGAAGGTCCCCTTCAGAGTAGCGACACCATCCCCGTAGCCCCTTGCTCTGGATTCCCCCGCCCATTCCTGGCCTCACCCCTTTGTGCCCAGAGCTCCACTAGCTTTGAGCTACAGGGAGCAGAGGGGCTCTGTTGCCACCCTGTCAGGCGGCGTGAGCTGTAGAACAGCTCCAGTGGCCAAGTGCAGGGCTGAGCTCTCCATGGGACTGTGTCTGGCTTCAGGCAGTTTTCTGACAGGGAATGGGACTATTCTAGCCCAAAGGGAGCAATCAGGACCCAACATCTGCTTTGTTTAAGGCTGTCAGGAGCCTTCTTGGTCGCTTATCCTTTGATTTTTGTCCAAATCTTGAAGTGGTTTTGATGAGGTACAAAAATGAGGGGCAGAAAGCATGCCTTCCTCCCCCATAGACACTGTTTCCCCTCAGATCAGGGGGATCAGACCAAACCTCTGGTGGGAGCTGTTTTATTAAGCTTGTCAGACCTTGAACATCAGGGGAGCTGTGTACAGCTCGTGGCAGCAGGTGCTGGGGCCTTGGCCAGTGTCACCTGGAAGGCCTGACCCCCAGCCCTGGGAAGGGAGATCCTGTGCCTGCCTCATTCCTCAGGGCTCTTGCTGGGGCTCTGGGATGTGGGGATGTGCAATGGCAAGGGCAGGAGCATGGGGCAGCACCTCTGTCTCAGTTGAGTGAGACTGAAGTGTTTTGCTGAGGGGGATGAGTTATGAGGAAAACCAAACTCCTCCCTCTAAGGAATTGTAAATCGGAAATGAAGAGACTCCAATTGAGGAAGTATGGAGAAAGGAAAAATAACAGCTCTTTATTAAAGGATATCTGTGTATTGGCACAACAACAAAAAGGGGGAAAAGTGGAAAAGGAGAAAAAGGGGCTCTTCCCATGAAACTCCCGCTGTCTGTGGCTGGCTGTGGCCGGGAATTCCCCCTTTTGGCCGATGAACACACGCCACTGCCAACACGGGAGCGCAGGAGGGAAAGGGTGACCTCCTCCCCAAAAGGTTCCTCTGGAGGGGGGTCAAACCTGTCCCGTGAAGTCCGAGCAGGTCCGGGCTGGGGGCAGAACAGGGCGCAGGAAACGAAGGCAAACGGGAACCAGCAAAGAGCCAGATGAGCAGGCCGAGAACAAAAGGACCTCGCAGCCTCTCCAACACACCCCTGGCCTGAGTTAAGGCCAAAGGGAAGGGCCTTGCCCTTTGCCCAGGAGAAAGCAAAAAACTCCACCCCCCCAGAGCCTTCTGAGGGCTCCCAACCTGCAATGTGGGCTGGGCCAGTTCTTTTGTGGGTGTGAGTCACCCAAGGCAAAGCCCCCTCTCCCATTGAACATCTTTCTTTTCCAGTGGGGCAGGGGAAAGAAAAATTCCTGCTTGGTTTTTTAGAAGAAGGAAACCTATGACAGGGATCCCCTCCCCCCTGCCCTCACTGCCCCCCAATAACAGGGACTGGGGAGAACTGGGAAGCTTTCCTGGGAACACTGGGAGCAGCCAGCTGGGGTGGGAAGGAAATCAGGAACGAGGGGGACACATGACCCCCCAAATTGGGATTTATTCCCAGAATAAGGAACTATTGACCAGAGGTAAGTCCAAGTCGATATTTACTCTGAGTTTCCCTAAATCAAAGTTTCCAGGGAGTGAAAAGCCGAGTGCAGACCCGCAGATTCCCAGGGCCGGGCATTCTCCAGACCTGGTGCCTCAGTTTAACCAGATTACAACTTAGAAATTAAGAGACTTCAGGTGGAAGTGTGGAAAAGGAAAAGAAGCAGCTTTTTATTAACAAAATCTGAATAAACAACAAATGGTGCAACCAAAAACTTTCAGAAGAAACAAAGTGAAGTCCCAAATCCCCAGGTGGGGGGGAGAAACTGTCCCGGCAGTTCAAAGCTCTCGCAGCCCCGTGTGCTCGCAGCCAGCAGTGAAGGAGTCCCTTTTCCCAGGGGCAGTCCCCAAAGCAGAACACCTCGCTCCCAGATGGGTCGGGCTCTCTCTCTCTCTCTCTCTCTCTCTCTCTCTCTCTCTCTCTCTCTCTCAGTCGCTCTCCACAAGGTGTCCAGGGGGAAAAATCTTCCTCTCAGGAAAGGAGAACAAGGTGGCCAAAACCAGCTCCCGCTCTGTCGGGTCCCGGACAAACCCCAAAAGCCCCCGAACAAAGGACCCCCCGCCCTCCCCGCGGCCACCGCGGTGTCCCCGAGAGCCGCCCTCCCCCCACTGCCCCTGCCCAGCGCCTGCGGCTCCGCTCCAACCCACCCCATCCCGGGAGACACAGATGGCAATGGGGGGGACACTGGGAAACAATTCCAACACCTCTTTTCAAACCTCTGACACCTGCTTCCCAGACATTCCCAAAGAAGGGGCTTCCCGTGGCCTCGAGCCAGGGACCGACCTTTGTATTGAACCAACTCCTGGAGAGACACGTTCCCATCCCTGTCCCCATTCCCACTCCTGGGGTTCCCATCCCTCTCCCCATTCCCATTCCTGGGCTTCCCATCCCTCTCCCCATTCCCACTTCCTGCTGTGCCAACCTGCTCCCAGTGTCCCCGTTCCTGTCCCCACTATCCCTATCCTGGTCTCCCATGTCCCCATTCCCATTCCTGGTGTCCCCAACCTGCTCCCAATGTTCCCATTCCCATTCCTAATGTTCTCATTCCCTGCCACGGTGTCCCCATTCCCATTGCTGATGTCCCCATTCCCATTCCAGGTGTCCCCATTCCAATTCCAGGTGTTCCTACTCCCATTCCAGAGTTTCCCATCCCATTCCAGGTGTCTCCATTCCCATTCCAGGTGTTCCCATTCCCATTCCAGGTGTCCCCATTTCCATTCCGGGTGTTCCCATTCCCATTCCAGAGTTTCCCATCCCCATTTCACGTGTCCCCATTCCCATTCCTGTTGTTCCCAGTCTGCTCCCAATGTTCCCATTCCAATTCCCAATGTTCCCATTCCCATTCCTGATGTCCCCATTCCCATTCATGGTGTCCCCATTCCCATTCCAGGTGTTCCTATTCCCATTCCAGAGTTACCCATCCCATTCCAGGTGTCTTCATTCCCATTCCCGGTGTCTCCATTCCCATTCCTATTGTCCCCATTCCCATTCCAGGTGTTTCCATCCCACCTCTGTTTTCCCTATTCCTATTCCAGGTGTTCCCATTCCCATTCCAGGTGTCCCCATTCCAATTCCTGGTGTCCTCAATCTGCTCCCAATGTTCCCATTCCCATTCCAGGTGTTCCCATTCCCATTCCACGAATTCCCATTCCCATTCCAGGTGTTCCCATCCCAGTACCTGGTGTCTCCATTCCAATTCCTGGTGTCCCCATTCCTATTCCTGGTGTCCCTAACCTGCTCCCAGTGTCTCCATCCCTCTTCCCGGTGTCCCCATTCCCAATCCAGGTGCCCCCATTCCCACTTCCTGATGTCTCCATTCCCATTCCTATTGTTCCCAGTCTGCTCCCAATGTTCCCATTCCCATTCCAGGTGTTCCCATTCCCATTCCAGGTGTCCCCATTCCCATTCCCCCTGTCCCCATTCCCATTCCTGGTTCCCAGGGAGGAACTGCCGGATGCCAGAGGAGGAGTCAGAATTTACTGCCCAAAGCAGGAGATTTTCACACCAAAATTAACCCCCGGTGATGTCACCACTGTCCCCGTGATGTCACCAATGTCCCCGTGATGTCACCAATGTCCCTGTGATGTCATTGATGTCCCTGTGATGTCACCGCTGTGCCTGTGATGTCACCAATGTCCCTGTGATGTCATTGATGTCCCTGTGATGTCACCGCTGTGCCTGTGATGTCACCAATGTCCCTCTGATGTCACCACTGTCCCTGTGATGTCACCGCTGTCCCTGTGATGTCATCGATGTCCCCGTGATGTCACCAATGTCCCCGTGATGTCACCACTGTCATTTCCCCTGCTGGTTTACCTTAAAACCAGCACACCAGGTCTGTGCCCAACGGGGGTCCCTGTGGATCATCCAACGCGGGTCCTCCCATGGCTGATGGAGTTGGAGCAGTGGCCGAAGCTCTTCCCGCAGTCGGGGCACTCGGGGCTTCCATTACTGGTGGGTCCGTGGGTGGGAGGTCAAGGAAGAGCTCTGCCTGAAGCTCTTCCCACACTCCCCACAGTGGAAGGGCCTCTCCCTGATGTGGAGGCGACGGTGGGTGTAGAGGGTGGAGCTGTCCCACATTCCCTACACGTGTAGGGCTGTTCCCCAGTGTGGATGTGCTGGTGGCTGAGCAGCTTGGGGCTTGTGCTGAAGTTCTTCCCACATTCCAAGCACTTGTAGGGCCATTCCCCGGTGTGGATGCAACGGTGTTTGCAAAGGCTGGAGCTGTCCCTGAAGCTCTTCCCACACTCCGTACACGTGTAGGGCCTTCCCCACTGTGGATCATCTGGTGTCGGAGCAGGTTGGAGCTCTGAGTGAAACTCTTCCCACATTCCCCACACGTGTAGGGCTGTTCCCCACTGTGGATGCGATGGTGGGAGCGGAGGTTGGAGCGGTCACTGAAACTCTTCCCACACTCCCCACACGTGTAGGGCCGTTCCCCACTGTGGATGCGACGGTGTATGCGGAGGTGGGAGCTCTGATTGAAGCTCTTCCCACACTCCCCACATGTGTAGGGCCGTTCCCCAGTGTGGATGTGCTGGTGCCTCAGGAGGTCGGATCTCTTGCTGAAGCTCTTCCCACATTCCAAACACCTGAAGGGCTTTTCCCTGCTGGGAGACTGCTCAGGGACCACCAGCTCGCAGCTCCGCCTCAAGCTCCGGCCGCCTTCCCGGCACACGCTGGCTCTTTCCTCCTCGCAGCCCCCTGGGCTGGCTTTGCAGCCCCTCCTGCGGGGGCATCTCCGGCCCTTTTCCTCCCCGCTGCCTTCCTGCGCCGGGGAGCCCTTCAAAACGGCCTCTCCCACCAGGCTCTGCCGCCGGGATTTGTCCTCCGCGCTCTCCGGCCTCACCTCGGAGCCTGGGGCAGGAAGCAATAAGGACAGACAGGAAATTTGCCTCCGGCCCACAGGGAAGCCCAAGGACATCCCCCCAACTCCGGCCCCGGCAGGACGGCCACAAAAGACCAAAGACCGACCCAAAGGGGCACTGACTTCCTCCTCACCTGCCTGGGGGGCCCGCGGCATCTTCCTCTTCCTCGCAGCCTCCTCCTCCATCCGCCCAAGCTTTGGGAAGCAGAAATCCTGATGGGGGGGAAAACAAGGGGTGAGCGCGTTGCCTTTGGGGCTACTCCTGCCCAAGTCCAGCTCTAGGACTCACCGGGCATCTTGTGTCCATTCTTTGTGCTCCCGCTCGGCTCCTCCCTCGGCTGGGCCGCCGCTTTTGGCGGGTTTCCTCCTCCGGGATCCACCCCCTGCAGCCCTTCCCCCCCTGGCCCAGCCCCTTTGGGCCCCCTTGGGCCCCCCTTGGGCCCCCCTTGGGCCCCCCTTGCCCAATAAGTCTGATTATACAGACAAGCAA
This sequence comes from Pipra filicauda, assembly GCF_003945595.2. Classification (NCBI taxonomy): domain Eukaryota; kingdom Metazoa; phylum Chordata; class Aves; order Passeriformes; family Pipridae; genus Pipra; species Pipra filicauda. The sequence continues at coordinate 42,179 of NW_024105123.1, forward strand.
TTGGTTTTAATCCACAAAACCCAAATGTAGAACCCAGCACCCTGGGCCATGAACAAAGTGCTGTTCCTTGGGCCCCCCCAAAGTCCAAAGGAAAGGGAGAGGGGAAAAAAAACCTACTGGTGGGAGAGCTGTTGCAGTCTGGTCAAAAGTGGTGGTTGCAGTCCAGTTGAGGGGGGTGGTCTCAGGCTGGTTGAGAGCGGTGAGCTGCAGTCCTCCTCTGGATCCCACGAGTGGGAAAAAGGTTCTGAAACTCCAGGTTTATATATTCTCCAGTTCAGACAGGAATGCCCAGTCCTCCCCTCACAGCGGGCAATTCCATAAAAGGCTATGAGGATGCTCAGAGCGGGGAATTTAATAAAAGGGCCTAAACTCGGCCTATTATAAATATTATAATTAGACGTAGCAATCATATGAATATGTATGTAACATGTTGCAATCACTCGTAGAAATTGTATAAAATGCTGTAATTTCACTGGAGAGACAGAGCAGTTTGTCCAGCACGAGCTGGCTGCTCTCCAGCGTTGCCTAATAAACAAACCTCGCTGCTTAAAGACTAACTCTTGTCTCTGAGCAGTTCTCTGCACCTTCTTGGGGGCAAAATTGGCATCATGGGGCAACTTGAAGCAACTGGGACCATGCTGGGGTAACTGTGATTGTACTGAGATCATACAGGGATCATACAGGGATCATAATGGGAGCAACTGGGTCTCTGCCCTGAGCAACTGGGAGCAACTGGGATCACACTGGGAGGAACTGGGAGCAACTGCGACTACACTGGGGGTAACTGGGGTCATACTGGGATCACAGTGGGAACAGCTTGGTCCATGCTGGGGGCAATGGGATCATCTTGGGAGCCATTGGACCCAGAGTGAGGGTGACTGGGGTCATACTGGGAGTGACTGGGAGCATTCTGAGGGCAGGTGGGACCATGCTGGTGGAACTGGAATATACTGAGAGCAAGTTGGATCATACTGGGAGTGACTGGGATCATACTGGGAGCAACTAGGACCACATTGAGAGTGACTGGGAGTGGCTGTGAGCAACTGGGATTATGCTGGCAGCTACTGGGAGCAACTGGGAGTGAGTGGGACCACATTGACTTCAACTGGGATATACTGAGAGAGACCAGGAGTGACTGGGATCATACTGAGACTGACTGGGATCATAGTGGGAGTGACTGGGAGTGCCAGGGATCATCCTGGGAGCAACTGGAACCATAGTCAGTGACTGGGAGGAACTGGGAGCCTGCTGGGGGCAAATGGCTTTATCCTGGGAGTGCCAGGGCATGTCTGGGTTCATCCTGGGTGTGAGTGCCACCATCTGGGGTGTCACTGGGATCCTCCTGGGATGGTCCTGGGAGGGACTGGGAGGGAGTGGAACTCTAGTGCGGTGACTGGGAGTGACACGGATGATACTGGGAGTGACTGAAACACAGTCACTGGGTGAATGGGAGCAACTGGAACCACGCTGAGGGCAACTGGGCTCATACTGGGCTCATACTGGGCTCATACTGGGAGTGACTGCAATAATAGTGGGAGTATGTGAGAGGGACTGCAACCATACTGGGGGTGACTGGGATCAAACTGGATTCATACTGGAAGTGTCTGGAAGTTCCTGGGATCATACTGGGTGTGACTGGACTCATAGTGGGATCATCCTGGGAGCAACTGGGACCATGCAGGGGCAAATGGCATCGTCCAGGCAGTGACTGAAAGTGCCTGGGGCCAGACTGGACTCAGACTGGGAGTCCCTGAGAGGGAAAGGAACCATTGTGGGGGGGACTGGGAGCAACTGGGACCACCTTGGGGGCAACTGGGATCCTATTGGGAGTGACCAGGACCATACAGGAACCATCCTAGGAGTGACTGTCAGTGACCGGGATCATACTGGGAGTGACTGGAACTACAGAGAGGGGAACTGGGAGCCAGTGGGGCCATGCTGGAAGTATGGTGGAACTGGGAGTAACGGGGAGTGACAGGGTGCATGCTAGAGGCAACTGGCATAGACTGGGAGTGACTGGGATTGTACTGATGGGAACTGGAAGCATCCTGGGGCAAGTGGATGTAACTGGGTATGACTGTGAGCATGCTGAGGGCAACTGGGATCTACTGGGAGAGTCTGCAACCATCCTGGGGGTGACTGGGACCACACTGGGAGTGACTTGGACTGGGAGCACCTGGGAGTGACTGGATGTACAAAGGGGCAACTGGGATTGACTGGGACCATGCTGGGGGAAGACTGGGACCATACTTGGATTGAGTGGATCTGTGCTGGAGGCAACTGGGAGCAGCTTGGCCCATGCTGGGGTAACTGTGATTGTACTGGGATCATACTGGGATCATACAGGGATCATATGAGGAGTGACTGGGTCAATCCTAGGGTCAACTGGGAGCAGTTGGGATCACACTGGGAGGAACTGGGAGAAAGTGGGACCATGCTGGGGACAAGTGGGATCACACTGGGATCCCAGTAGGAGCAGCTTGGCCCATGCGTGGGCAACTGGGCCCACAGTGAGGGTGACTGGGGTCATACTGGGAGTGACTGGGAACATTCTGAGAGCAGTTGGGACCATGCTGGTGCAACTGGGATATACTGGGAGGAAGTATGCTGGAGGTAACTGGGATCATAGTGGGAGTGACTGGGAGCACACTGGGAGTGACTGGGAGTGGCTGTGCGCAACTGGAATCATGCTGGAAGGTACTGGAAATGACCGGGAGTGAGTGGGACCACACTGGGGGCAACTGGGATATAGTGGGAGACACCAGGACTGACTGGGATTATACTGGGACTGACTGGGAGCAACTGGGACCTCGCAGGGGGTAACTTGGATCCTACTAGGAGAGAATGGAATCAGACTGGGAGTGACTGGGATCATGCTGGGATCAGACTGGGCGTGACTAAAAGTGACTGAGATTATCCTGGGGGTGACTGGGCCCATCCTGGGGGTGACTGGGCCCATCCTGGGGGTGACTGGGCCCATCCTGGGGGGGACTGGGAGCCCCTGGGCCCGTGCTGGGAGCCCCTGGGCCCTCCTGGCTGGAACTGCTTTCCCTCCTGCGGGTTCTTGGCAAAGGCCCCAAAGCACAAACTCTGCTCCGAGCCCTCGGGGCGTTTCCTCCCTTTGGGCAGCAGCAGCTCCTGAGCCCTGAACAGGCTCCTGTCCCCTGCAAACACTTCACCTGCCTTTGACCTGGGAGCTCTCAGTGACTCACACATTTACTGAATGTTTAAACTCGGCTTTTTCTCTTACTTTTCTTCTTTTCTTTTGTCTTTCTTTCCTCTTTATCCTTTCTAAAATTCCCCCTCCTCTCTCTTTCCCTCCCCTCTCCTTTCCCCTCCCCTCTCTCTGTCCTTTGTGCTGCCAGCATGATCCCAGTAGCTCCCAGTATGATCCCGGTCACTGACAGTCACTCCCAGGATGGTTCCAGTATGGTCCTGGTCACTCCCACTATCATCCCAGTCACTCCCAGTCACTCCCAATTGGATCCCAGTTGCCCCCAAGGTGGTCCCAGTTGCTCCCAGTCCCCCCCCAGGATGGTTCCTTTCCCTCTCAGGGACTCCCAGTCTGAGTCCAGTCTGGCCCCAGGCACTTTCAGTCACTGCCTGGACGATGCCATTTGCCCCTGCATGGTCCCAGTTGCTCCCGGTATGATCCCACTATGAGTCCAGTCACCCCCGGTATGATCCTAGTAACTTGCAGACACTTCCAGTATGAATCCAGTTTGATCCCAGTCATCCCAGTATGGTTGCAGTGCCTCTCACATACTCCCAGTATTATTGCAGTCACTCCCAGTATGGTCCCAGGATGATCCCAGCAGGGGCCCAGCTGCTCCCACTCTGATCCCAGTTGCCCCCCAGTATGGTTGCTCCAGGATGGATCAGGAATGGAGACCACTTTGTGCCCCCCCCTTGTGTCACCCTGTTCTAGGGGAGCTTTGGGGGACATCTACACCCCAACATGGCATCCAACGCATCCCAAAGTGTGCTGGGACCCCCTTAAACCACCCCACAGCCCCCAAGGAACCCCCCAAAATAACTCAAAGCCCAACCAGGACCCCACCTAACACTTTTTTGGGGGGGACATTTATGGGCACTGGTGTTACTGGGAGCCTCCCCCGCTGCAAGCAAGGAGCTCTGGGGTGAGAGGGGGTGTTGGGAAGGGGGGGTCGGTGAGTCAGAGGGGATAAAAGGGGTGGTGGGACCCCAAACTGAGTGGGGGAGTGGGACCCCCCAAAAATGGAGGTGGAGGGCGACTGAGGATTGGGGGCTGACGGGAAAGGGGTGGGAGAGGTCAGAAGAGTGGGGAAAAGGGGAGGGTGGGACCCCCAAACTGAGCATGAGGGGGCTGGGGATTGGGGGAATGGTGTGTAAGGGGTGGGAGAGGGGTGAAAAGTGGGGGTTGGGACCCTAAAACTGATCTGGGCGGACTGGGACTTGAGGGGAATCATGGGAAAATCCTTCTCAGAGAGAAAATTGACCCGAGTCCTGGATGCTTTTAGTAAAGAGGTCTAAACATTTCTTGAAGAATGGAGGGGGGTGACTTTTTTATTCTTGACCTTTCCAGTTCTCCATTTGGGGCAGGATGTCCTGTGGGCCAATGTTTTGTTCCCTTTGCAGTGAGTGCAGCCTCAGAGGGCTGAGCCCTCTCTGGCTGGGCTTGGCCTCTCCTGCAGAGACTCAGGCCTGGCTGGGCTGCCCCAGGCAGACGCTGCAGGAAGAAGAGCTCAGGCCGCCTGGCTCTGGGGTCCCTGGGGCTCAGCCTGTGCCCCATTGCTGGGCAGGGGCTGAGCCCCACCTCTGCCTCGGGGCCTTGGCCAAAGGGCTGGCAAGGAAGAGGCCCAGCAGCCTTGGGGCCGGCCCAGCTTTCCTCCTCCCTGGGGGCTCTCAGTCCTCCCCTGACACCGTGTGGGCCCAAGGCCTTGCTGGCTTCGGGCTCACGGCCCGCCGGCACCATCCCAGCGGCCTGACCCCCCTCCTTCCCCTCTCTCCAGCCTCTCCTGCCTTTGCTGGCAAGGGGCCATCCAAGGAAAAGCCCGGTTCTCAGCAATGGCACCTGTGGCACGGCTGCAAGGCTCGAGTGGGCCAGGCAAGAGCAGGAGCAGCGAGAGCCTGAGGAGCCAGGAGATGCCCTGGCTGGGCAGCGTGCTGCTGCGGGACGAGCTGACACCTCTGCACAGTCTCTGCCCGTCCCTGCCAGCCGACTTCTGCCCAGGCTCTGGGCACGGGGACGCAGCACTGACAGTTTTCAGCCACCATGCTGTTCCACAGAGGCTGTGATGTCACAAGGCCCTTGCCTGGCAGCCAGGAGATGGGCAAGGCAAGGCAAGGACGGAGCCTCGGAGCCACCAGCACGCTGTCCCCAGAGGCTGGGCTGGCACAGAAGCCCAGAGTCCCTGAGCTTGGCAAAGACTTGTGAGATCAGCCGGGGTCCAGCCTACGCCCCATCCCCAGCACGTCAAGCAGACCACGGCACTCAGTGCCATGGCCAGTCTTTGCTTAAACACCTCCAGGGACGCTGACTCCACCACCTCCCTGGGCAGCCCATTTCAATACCTAATCCCTGTTTCTCTCCAAAAAGTCCTGCTCCTGTCCCTGACAAACAGCCCCTGACAGGCAGGTCCTCGTGTCCTCTTGTCCTGTCGCCTGTTGCCTCAGAGAAGGGGCTGACCCCCACCTGGCTCCAGCCTCCTGTCAGGAAGTTGTGCGCAGGGAGAAGGTCAGCCCCGAGCCTCCTCTTCTCCAGGTTGGAGAAGCCCAGCTCCCTCAGCTGCTCCTCACAGGCCATGCACTGCAGACCCTTGCCCAGCTCCATTGCCCTGCTCTCCACCCACTCCAGCCCCTCAAGGTTCTCCCTGAATTGAGGGGCCCAGAGCTGGACACAGCACTCCAGGGGTGGCCTCAGCAGTGCCCAGTCCAGCAGAAGCATCACTGCCCTGCTCCTGCTGCCACACTCTTTCTGATCCAGGTCAGCCTGCCCTTGGCCTTCTTGCCCACCCGGGCACCCGCTGGCTCAGGTTCAGCCTCTGTCCACCAGCACCCCCAGGGCCTCTCCCACGGGGACCCTTTGCAGCTCCTCTGCCCCCAGCCTGGAGCTGCAGGGGGTTCTTGTGGCCAGAGGCCCCAAAGGCCCCAAAGGCACTCTTGAACCTCATGCCCACGGGCTCGGCCCAGAGGTCCAGCCTGTCCAGGTCCCTCTGCACAGCCTTCCTGCCCTCCAGCACATCCACACTGCAAGTCAACTTGGGGTCCTCTGCCAATTTGCTCCTGGAAGACTCAATGCCCTCCTGCACATCCCCACGAAAAATAGGCAACAGGACTGGGCCTGTTACCCCACAAGTTCTAATGCTTGACAGAGGAGCCCACCCAGCAGCGGGGAGAAACTGCTGACAGGAGATTGAATGGGGGCAAGAGACAATGGATGATGGACAAGTTCTGGGCCATGGCCATTTGTTAGAAACAAAGTAAAAGCTTAAGGCCTGCCATCTTTCAGTGTCTGCTAAAATGTAGAAATAGTTAAAAGTTTTGAGAACTGATGTACAGGTGTTAGAGAGCAATTGCTGTGTCCCTTCAGCGCTGAATGAAGTAGGGTCACCTCTGGAACCCAACCAACTGCTCAGAGATTTTATTCCCCGGCTTTCACTGACAGTTTCTGGGGACCCAGATGAGACAAAGCAGCGCCGACAGGGCAGAGCAGAGGAATCGTTGGCCCTGCAGCGTGTACCAAAGGAGTTTTGGGGAGATCTTCCAGTTCCCAGGTCTGGAGAGTTCACCACGCCTTCTTTTCTGGGAAAAAGAACAGGCCATGAATTTTGGGTCCTTGATTTTAAGGCCTTTGGCCTGCACATAAGGCGCAGCAATGGGAAGGACGCAGCGTGAGGCTGAGAGGTTTCTGTCATGGTTTGTGGGCTTGGGTGAGATTGGGCCAGAATTACAGGACACCTGTAAAATCTGGGCTTTGGGAAAGGTTGGGGAGGGTTGGGAAAGGTGTTCAAAGGGTTGTTTTGCCTGAGGTGCTAAACATGGGAGAGGGTCTATCTTCCCAATTCCCAAGAGAAGAGATCCCAGAAAACTCCCCTGCAGGTTGTGTTTTAAGGAACAGGAGAAGAGACCGAGGGTAAGGGGTTTCTTTCCTGGAGGGCAGGGCTGTCGTTCACTTGCAGGAGCCCTGTGCTGAAATTGCCAGTCTGACTG